>NC_090730.1:41514670-41537170 GCF_036898095.1 Palaemon carinicauda
AGACTTAATTGGAGTTAGTACTTTCATCCACTCAGGATATTATCAAACTCAGCAATGAGTATACATATACACACACATCATATTTATACAGGAGAAGGGGATCCAACAGCTTTTAATTTCTTAATAATTCCAGAGAAGTCAGATTTTAGATAAAAGGATAATACCTTGAGTACAGGAGATTAAAAAGGATTCAACAATATTCCTTTGGAAATAGTCATTTACATGGATTACTTTTTCCGCCTTTGACCAACCAATTCTGTGACTTGACCCTAACCAGTGGGAGTCCAAGGCATTATTAAGATAACCCCTGAAGACGGCCACCTGATGCTCTTTTACTCTGACTGGGATACTTTTGGATGTTTGGCCGACATAGAATAAGTTACACTCTGAACAAGGAATGATATATACTGCATTATTATCATTTCGAGAACTATTCTTAATTAACATGTTTTTAATGTACAATTATATTTAAACACTACATCAATGTCTAGTTTTTTCAAAAGGGATATAACATCTGAAAAACAAACATGAAATGGCAAAAAAAGCATATTATTAATTGTTTCCCTCCTCTCTAATTGGACACTATAAAATGTTTTCTTAGCCTTATTCATACATTTTTCTAAGAAATATTTGGGATAGCAAAGATCTGTTGCAATGTTTTCTATTTTAGTGAACTCGTCCTCAATGTAATCTGAGCTACAAATTCTAAATGCCCTATGGTACATAGAGGAAAAAACTGAATACTTTATATTTTTAGAGTGACCGGAGTAAAAATGTACATATGAAAAATTTTTTGTATGCTTTCTATATATAGAAAACTTAAATTTATCTGTTTCTCTAAATATTAAAACGTCTAAAAACGGGATACGGTTATTTTCTTCATTTAATATAGTAAATATCATAGATGGTACTAATGAATTAATGATTGAAACAAAACCCTGAAGATTAAAATTTTCTTTTGAAATACCTAGAACATCATCAACATATCGATACCAAACAATTTAGGAAGACCACACTGAAGGAATTAATCTAGATTAAAAAAAACTCCATTTATATGTTGGATAAAAGTGGGGACAAAGGATTACCCATAGCCATACCAAAAACTTGTTCATAGTAATCTCCATTAAACTCATTTGTTTGTACATTAAAAAGTGTAAATCTAATTTTAATGGAGATTACTATGAACAAGTTTTTGATATGGCTATGGGTAATCCTTTGTCCCCACTTTTATCCGACATATACATGCAGCAGGTATTTTCTGCATTAGTCTTTCTTAAATATATTTTTCACCCAAGATACATACGATAATTATATATATGTATGTATGTATGTATGTATGTATGTATGTATAAGAAATTCTTGGGAGCATTGTGTAAGCTCTTTACTACCATATTATACTAGTTAGTGAATATTTTAAGAGTTTTCGTAAGTCTGAATCTCTCAAGTCTAGTGCAAGCGTGTGTATTTCTACTATACAAGTTCGAATTCTGGAATGTAAATGTATATATATATATATATATATATATATATATATATATATATATATATATATATATATATATATATATATATATAAATATATATATATATATATATATATATATATATATATATATATATATATATATATATATATATCTCTCTCTCTCTCTCTCTCTCTCTCTCTCTCTCTCTCTCTCTCTCTCTCTCTCTCTCTCTCTCTCTCTCTCTCTATATATATATATATATATATATATATATATATATATATATATATATATATATATATATATATATATATATATATATATATATATATATATATATATATATAAATATATATATATATATATATATATATATATATATATATATATATATATTTATATATACATATATATATATATAAATATATATATATATATATATATATATATATATATATATATATATATATATGTTTATATATACTTTATATGTATATATATATATATATATATATATATATATATATATATATATATACAAATATGTATATATATATGTTTATATATACTTTATATGTATATATATATATATATATATATATATATATATATATATATATATATATATATATATATATATATATATATATATATATATATATATATATATATACGTGTATGTGTGTATGTGTCGACATTGTTGTGCACATATCTACATGGGGACCCAACACGCCTGCTGCATATATTTGATCAAGTATGCATCAAGATTACTCTTTATATATGAATATATTAACCCAGTATTTTCATCGTAGTTATTCCTTGCCTATGTAGAAAATAATATGGTTTCGAGGGAATGACTTTTTGGTTGATAATTCACAAATGGTGAGGTTAAATTTTTCCTTAAATATAGTTTTATAGTTTCAATAATTCCAAGATCATTTCCTTGTGTTCCTCTATTTCCCAGGACATGTTAAACATATAATTGCTGTGATTTTAAGGAAAATTACGTTAACTATAAGAAAAATTTTATAGGCATCATACTGTAAAAGTTCACAAATCT
Organism: Palaemon carinicauda; assembly: GCF_036898095.1. Taxonomy (NCBI): domain Eukaryota; kingdom Metazoa; phylum Arthropoda; class Malacostraca; order Decapoda; family Palaemonidae; genus Palaemon; species Palaemon carinicauda. Next base: position 41,517,197 of record NC_090730.1, read on the forward strand.
AGAAATCTATATAACTTAGGCTTCATTGATAAATATATGAAATCACTTTAAATGTTTCCAAACCATATTTCATAGCACTTAAATCTTTGCAGGGGCGATTCAAAGTTTAAGTGGCCTTCTTAAATGACAGAGGCAAGGGACAGTGACATTGCCCAAGCTAGCAGGACTATGACCTAGAAATTTACCATACAATTTCAAAGGTCGCTCATGAATGGTAGAGGTAAGGGGCAGTTACATTGCCCCAGCTAGCAGGACAGTAACCTAGAAACTGACCATATATCAACGCACAAGCCCCCTCTCCACCCAAGGAAGGACCAGGGAGGGCCAAGCAAGGTTGCTCATGACTCAGCAGTTAAACCTATAGGCACCACCAAACACCCCATACCCAGCTCACAAGGATAGTGAGGTTCCAAGACTAAAAAAACTATCGACAATTCCAATAGGTCACCACAACCCTCTACAAACCCAATTACTCTACATGAAACTATTTACCCCTTTTTGTTCTTATAAATACTTGCTGTGATGTTTCATTTATTATTTTTTTCTGTCTACATATAAATTGTGCAGAAAATATTTGCAAGTTTACTACAAAAGAGATCCATCCTCTATTGAGCTATGAAAAGATGGAGTCAGATTTTCCTGCCATGGCTAATGGAGACCAATAATAATAATAATAATAATAATAATAATAATAATAATAATAATAATAATAATAATAATAATAATAATAATAATATGAGCAATCAGAGACTTTAGACCTCCACCAATGATTATTGCCAACATTTAACTAAGTCTACTGATAACGCCTCCCGCTTTTCATATTCTGACTGTACAGTAGTTGGTGAAAACTGTAATGTTGAACCAAAATCCTGATCTTGATCCGCATCACCTCCAAGATTTTGTAGTTTCTTCCAATACATAACAGATATCCATTGTTAAAATTTGATGAAAATTTGATGTGACAATTTTTGTTAACGTTATCTTTTAAATGGTGAAAAATGCAAATCAGGATCTAGAATCCAGATCCAGATCCAGATCATCTCCAAAATTGAATAGGGTCATCCATGATGTAAGATGTATCTGTGGTGAGAATCTTGTCAGAATCCGTAGAGTAGTTTTGACGTAATCCAGTCTAAAAACACAAAAACAAATAAACAAATTAAATGATCTTGTCCACAGGCAAATAAATGAATAAATAAATCTGTCCACATACCCACTGACAAATAAATAATACTTTCCACAGACACAGATAAAAATAAATAAATAATCCTGTCTACAGACACACCGGAAAATGAATTAATAAATAATCCTGTACACAGACACACAGAATAATAAATATGTAAATAATTCTATCCACAGGCACATAGAAAAATAAATAAATAAATAATCCTGTCCAGGGGCACACAGAAAAATAAATAAATAAATAATCCTGTCCACAGACACACAGACAAAAAAGTAAATAAATAAATAAACCAGCTCGAAAATAAAAACCTTCTTGTTGGATGTAATAATACTAAATTTGTAGAGAAACGGCTAAATTTGATGCGACTAGCTGGTTATTTTGTTGAGTTTGTGTAGTTGTCTTTAATATTTCAAATTTTAATTTTATCTTCGGGGTTTTAAATAAGTTTCCAACTATAACAGGATTTTTCTTCATAAAAGTCAGTGTCATTATAATTGAAGACTGACAATTTGTTATCCATGAGATATTTAAGATTCTCTTCTAAGACCTATTTCCTGCGTAGAAAAGCTCTATTGTTATTTCTTGCTTTATTCTACTTATAATAAACAAAACTCTAATTCCTATTACTTTCGCTTATCATTTTATAGTTTTCAAACAGTTTTACAATTACTTATAAATATCAAGGCATTTTCCACGAAAATTTATACATATTTTCAGGAACTTTTTAAAATTTTAGTATTGAATTTGTTCATTAACCCATTTTCACAGTAATGTATTTAACCATCATTCTTTTAAAATTAAGCAACGAACCTTGATAACACACAAGACTGAAATGCAAAGCAGTGGTAACAGACTATGGTATACATACTAAATTTTGAGAAGATTAGTTATTTGTTCACCTGGTGATGAAATCGTAGTCAGAAATTACCGCATAAATACATCAATCAGCTAATGAAGACCTCTTTGAGAAGCGACATTGCTGAATAATTCTGTGATTAATACATTACGATCAATGTCAATTAATATTGCAAAATTTTTAAAAACATCTATTTTCATCTCAGTTAATATACCACGCAAAATTATCTTACATTCATTCGGTAACTCATGGTAAAATGTCGATTGATTTGAAATATAATTTGACTATCAATAACAAAAAATTAAGTTAAGCAGTTATCTATAAATCGTTATAAAGTGTCTGATAAAACTCACCTAGAGGAGTTCTCATCCGAGCGTCGAAGAACGCAGGAATAGGTAAAGTCCATTCCATTCTATGTTCGGGTTTCTTCTGCAAAGAACGCACCATCACAACAGCGATCCCATTCAAGTCTCGAGAGGAGGACTTCATAAATCCGACCTATTGCCAGTTTTCTTCCTTGTGAGGGATTCTTATGCAAATTATATCCGTTTTTATGATTCTTCAGTGTCATGCTTCCAACAAGTTGACATAAAACAAAAAATTCACACTTTTTCTATTCAAAATTTAACTGCCCAATAGAAATTGTATTTTTCATATTTTTTTTTTTCAGACGAGCTCTGATGTGCCAGAACAAAGGTGTTTTCATGTTTTGTGTTTTGTTTCGGTTGAAATTCTGCAGAAGACACGACGTAGTCAGGGGGACCCAATATTGTCTGAATAGTTAATCGCTGGCCCCATGAAAATGTCAGACCACCACTCAAAAATCTGTGTTCTCTACTTGTTACTTTTTATTATTTCTCTCGATTCATGGTAAAGATATTTCAATTTTACCACCAGAAATCAATCTTCTCGGCAGTGTTTTTTTTTTTTTTTTTTTTTTTTCTGAACCCGTCTGTTCTCAAGCTATCGTTCTGAAAGAAATGACAAGGAGATCAGACAAGAACGATACCTGATGCATAGGGCTGCCGAAGGGAACCAGTTAAGCAAACAACTAAAATATGAATTTAAGTTGCATGATTCTCTCTCTCTCTCTCTCTCTCTCTCTCTCTGTCTGTCTCTCTCTCTCTCTCTCTCTCTCTCTCTCTCTCTCTCTCTCTCTCTCTCTCTCTCTCTCTCTCTCTCTCAGTGTCTTCTTACATATATGCAGACTCTTTTGGAAAATCAAGAGTGTTAGTTTTGCTTCATGTGAAAATTATTTAATTCTTATCACACCTAGAACTGGCTGAATAAAATTTATCTGATCTCGTCTTGAGGAGATTCCATTTCTTTTTTTATCTTATCTAACTTCAACATTTTTTTTTTGGATTAAACTGGGAAAATATATACCATAAGATTTAATTTATATTTTTTTACGTTATGGAATAACTCCCTTTTTTCTGAGAAGATAACTTTTCAAATATATCTAAGAGAAAATTGTCATTGTGAGATCATGGATAGAAATTGCAAAAATATATTCAATAATACGATGTAAGAAAAAAATAAGTTAGAAGGACGTTGAATGTTCTACCGATTTGATTCTTAAATAGTTTTGATAGACTTCTACCAGCATTTCAAAATTATTTTACTTAAGAGACTATAAAACACTATAAGGACAAATAGGCGTCGGAAATTAAAAGAAAGCTAAATGGAGACAATGATAAAAAGATATTCATGATATAGCAGGCTTCACTTAATGGACATTTTATACTAAACAATTAAATGATTAATTCCAGGAACTACTCTTCTATTCATAAGGAGAAGAAAGTTGCGGAATAACAAGTTAAAAAACCGAGAAAAATAAGAAATGGTTTGAAATGGCAAAGAATTGGTTTATTCAGAAAAAAAAATACAATAAATACACAATTGCAGCCGACATTGGCCTTATTGTGAACCTTGAGTCTGAAGATGACCAAGCAGCACCGAAAGACAACAATGCACAATACATTAGGGCAACCAGACCTTAGATGGTTCACGTTTGCAGTAAATGTATACTTTCAAAAATCTTATGAATCATTAAATCCTTGTTAGTAATAAACAAGATAATGATTTAAAGCAATTTTATAGCGGTGACTATTACATTAATGAATAACAAGAAACCCTTAATGTTTGCGAATGAGAAACCTGCTTACTCCCAAAAGTCTGTTATTCTTGATCAGAAAAATGTCTATCTTCTTCAGAGCCAAGGAATTATCTCGCCTTTTTTACCCTCTATGACGAGAGAGAGAGAGAGAGAGAGAGAGAGAGAGAGAGAGAGAGAGAGAGAGATGTAACACAATTCAGAATACCAAGAAACAACATCTGATTACACATCTTGAGAATACCGTCTTTACGATCTCTAGGTCATCCCAGAAAACGTAACGCAAATGAAACGTTTTTCATTGCTTATAAACTGCACGTATTTTATGTTCCTTGGCGCAAGTCCTTGGGCAAGTAGTATCTTTGGGGAATAGGGTCTGAAATTGGTCGATCTAGAAACGTGGGTCACCTAACTGCATACCATCAACGGTAAGTGCCTATAAAATCCAATGAGCATCTTTTTAGAAATTTTGAATTTTATCATTTTTTTATAGTACACTTCCATTATCAATCTGAATTATTAAATTTTTTTACTTATTTCTTTATCTATCTACCATTTATTATTAATATTATTATTATTATTATTATTATTATTATTATTATTATTATTATTATTATTATTATTATTATTATTATTATTATTATTATCATTATTATCTCCATCAATGAAGTTGTGGAATTGAGATGGTTTATATATTTTCTTATTTATTTGTCTGTCTGTGTTTGTATCAGGATTACTACTACTACTACTACTACTACTACTACTACTACTACTACTACTACTACTACTATTATTATTATTATTATTATTATTATTATTATTATTATTATTATTATTATTATTATTATTATTATTATGTCAAAACTACTCGACGGATATTGACGAAATTTCCACCACATACAGATCTTAGCTCATGGACGGCCCCAATAAATTTTGGAGATCCAGATTTGTATTTTTCGCCATTTTAAAGAGGACGTGAAAATGAATGGACGGATTTTGACGAATTTACATCTTAGGACATGGACGATGCCATTAACCTTTGGCAGAGGTCAGAAATCTCTGATTGTTGTTGTTGTTGTTGTTTTTATTATCATAGTATATGAGTCTACTCATCTTTTTCTAGTATTGCAATTGGTGTTCGCCCGTTTCTCCCCGATTCTCCTCAATATTGATACTATTTTTATATGGTTTTATCTAATGCGCTTAATATGTTTTTGTAATAAAGATCTCAATAAAGAAAAAAATGAGAAGAATGCAAGAGGATATCCCTCAATTCCTGAAGAGTTAGAAAGTTAGAATGCTACAAAACATCAATAGGAGCTGAATTGAGGATAAAGTTCTAGAGAATAGCCAGAGGAGAGACGGAATATTTCCCAAAAAAAACATTTTAGTGACAGGTAATCAAGATAACTTTACCTCGTAATTTTCATTTTGAAAATTCAGATTGTAAATGATGCAGTACCTAATTTAATTCAACTTCATTTAGTTTAATTGCATTAATTGTCGATAGATACTATGGTTCATATTTCTCAGTCTGAAAATTTGAAGGTCACTCTATACTTGATATTCTTTGCAGCTGTGTATTTTACTAATTATTTCAAAAGAATATTGCAATATATAGATGAAATATTTCCTGAAAGTCGACCTTTATCCATTAAATTTAATTAACTCTTCTAGGAGAAGGGAACTTTAAAATCAAACCATTATTCTCTAGTCTCGATTAGTGCCATAGCATCTGCACTATGGCCCTCCACTATCTCAGGGTAGAGTTCTCTTGCTTGAGTGCAATCAGACACACTATTCTATCTGAGATCTCTTCCTCTAAAATTTTGACTTTTTTATAGTTTATATGTGAAATATCAATTGTAACCTTGCTAATATTATGAAAATTACTTATTTTAATTGTTCATTACTTCCCTTGTAGCTCATCTATTTCCTTGTTTTCTTCCCTCACTGAACTCTTTTTCCCTGTTGGAGTTCTTGGGCTTATAGCATCCTGCTTTTCCAACTAAGTTTGTAGCTATGGTAAGCAATTCTTCTAGGAAAAGGACACTCCAAAATCAAACCATTGTTCTCTAGTCTAGGGTAGTGCCATAGCCTCTGTGACATGGTCTTCCATTGTCTTGGGTTAGATTTCTCTTGCTCAAGGGTACAGTAGGGCACACTGTTCTATATAGTTTCTCTTACTCTTGTTTTGTTAAAGTTTTTATAGTTTATATAGGATATATTTATTTTGATGTTACTATTCTTAAAATATTTTATTTTTCCTTATTTCCTTTACTTACTGGGCTATTTTCCCTGTTGGGGCCCCTGGGCTGATAACATCCTGCTTTTCCAACTAGAGTTGTAGCTTAGCATTTCATAATAATAATAATGAAAATAGGAAATTTGATTTACATAATCCACGCGAAGGTAATCTATTGTACCTAGCTATTCCATTTAATCTATATCCAATAATTTGGTGTATAAACGTTTTGGGATGACGTCTATAAATTCTCAGTGCAAATGGTCTTTCCATCTGTCGGTTAAAGGAAATTCTTTCCGATTTTCTCACTCAACTTTTCGCTAAAGTTCGTCTTTTATATTTGTTCTATAATTTCTAGGGAATCGATAAGAAGCTGAATGGTCTTGATTTTTTTTTTCCTTCACTTTCTCTGATCATTTCAATTTCCTGAGAGATAAAAAATCACCCTCTCTTACTATTTCTGGGTCCGAGACACGATCTCATTTTGTACCCCTCCCCCCCAAAAAGTCTAAATTTCTAGTTTTCATTATCGACCCAGAGGGGGGGGGGGTTACTTCTATGGTTTATTTGATCACTTCGCTCTAGTGGCTTTTTCGGTTAGGCGGGTCCGCTAAACGTATTTTATTAAATTGAATTTTATAGGAAAATTGGTAGAATAATGATCCTATGACTGGAATTGTAAACTAATGTATTTTTTATAAAATATGAAAATTGTATGGCAGAATGGAGTAAATATTTAAGAAATTGCCAGTTATAAATCATTTTAAAAGAAGAGTAACGTACAGCAAAAATGACGAAATCTACGTTTTAGCAGTAGAGCAAAATTCTATAACTATATTACTATAAACTAGTGGACACTTTATCAGATCATAATGATGCGATTGCAAATGCATGATGGCAAAATGCATAATGAAACGAAATCATAAAGTCCATTTCAATTCCTGATTAGCTCTTTGATCAATTCACATTGGAATTTGAGCATTTTTGTTAACAGGGATAGTGACACGGGAGAAGCTGTGGTTTAGGGCAGATATGTCCACCTGCAGACCCTTCAATAGCCATTGCATTGCTTTCCCAGGTATCACCTGGTTGGAGAGGGGCTTGGGCCCTAACCCCACATGTGTATGTTTGGCCTGTAAGACATTGCACGTGGCCTAAATGACCTATGCCTTATATCTGTCGTTCACCATCAACTCATACACTCTTTAAACCTTGTCATTGGAAAAAAAAAAGATTAGACCAAATGAAAATAACATTTGATTTAGAAGAAATTGTAATCTGAATGGAACGGACGAAGAATATATTACCCGAACAAGTAAAATAATTAACTTGAAATAAATGACAATATAATAAGATGAAAACTAAATATAAGGAAATACGGAATTTTTTGGCAACCCAATTATAGCAACCCTCCTTCATGAACCTTTACACCAGCTTCCAATTCCTCGGTTTCATCTAATTTCTCAGGCATAATTGTTCTGCATTTTATGAACGTTTTAGATGTTGACAATGTCGGGTGATTATACGCTGTTAAGTTAGCGCGCAGGAGCAAAATCCCATTATCTTTTTATGACTAGCATAATAATTAACACCTCGCAGTAAAGATTCATGTAATTGTCGCCGTGTACTTTGCTCAAAAGATAAAACAACTTGCGCGATATGCAAACGAAATTTTGATGTCGGGATTTTGCGAAATTTTAGCTTATCTGTCTACGGGATTTCTTCTCGTGTGTCTCTGACTCTTTCATTCAACACCGCAGACCGAATGGGTTTTGAGTTTCCACTGAATAATTAAAATATTGATAATCTTCTTAAGTTCCTTTGTGTCAAGATTACCTGACGAACTGCTTGGATTTTCATTTTTGTTTATGATTACTATTCTTTTACCTACAATTTTGATTGTATTTACTTAAAAGTAGGCCTTTACAACTTATTTTTCTATTTTTCTTACAATATTTCAACATTCAATTTTATTTCTTTTCAATGTTTCACTGTTACCTAATGCCATTCCGCTAACCATTTGGCTCCATTCTATGTCACACAGACTATGGTATTCCTGTGCTTCTGTCTGTCTCGACGGGTCTAGGCGAATTTGTCTAAAACAATTTGACTAAAATACAATTTATCTTGAACACTTTTTCAAAAACATTTTGCATTTTAGACAATTTGCTTGTAGATGAATCGTACTTTAAATAAATTGTTTCGGACAAATTCTTTCAGATAGACTGTTTAAGACAAATTGTTTTAGATAAACTTCATTTTAGACAAACTCGTCGGATACCGTTTGGACAAGCTTCTTTTCACTCGATTTAAATTTGCATCGTCTTCTCCTCTGTTCCTTTCACTCACCAACTTTACTTACTCATTGATTTTGCTTCCTTCTCTTCAGCACTCCCAATATTCGCTCTCAAATTTTTCCCATTCATACTCCCCTTTTCTCTCCATATTTCATTTATTTTCCTGCTCTTGTGGTTTATTTTCCATTACCTTTTAATTCATCTTTTCTTTTTCTTTCACTTTCCACTTTCATCTCTTATTGCATGTCATATATTTTTACGTTGATTTTCTTCTCTGTAATCTATTTCGGATTTTATGTCCCTCTTGTTTTTATTCCAATTTTTTTCAATCTCTCCTCTATTTTTCCTTTGTTTATCATTAATTTTCTGTTCCGAGTGTTGTCATTCCCATGATTTTTATTAATTTTTTCATCCTCCTTTACTTAATGTCTAAGTATACATATATGTCATTTCCTTTTTATCTTTGGAGTATTAAGTATCTTCATTTTGATTTCATTCACCTCCATATCTCCATCGATTTTTTTCCTTTAAATTTCATCTTTTTCTTTCTATGATACTATTGTTATTTCTTTTCAGCACTTCTTTCTCCTTTCCATCATTCTTTATCCCTGCATATTTCATTTACTTTTTTGTTTTGTTTTATTTATTCCTCCTCGTGCTTGTCCAGCGATATATTTATGGCGCTTTACAGCAGAAACAGGTGATGTATGAATTGTAGAGAAATTCCTAATTGGATTTTATGTTTAGCGCACAGGTGATTACAGATCAGAAGAGGCAGGCGGCCGGGGGTGGAAAAATAGTGACACTTTCAGTTAATATATAGAAGAAAAAATCCGTTTTAATTTTTAATGATGATATTTGTCGATGGGTATTGCTGTTTTAAGGAAAATCATAAACTATGAAAACAATTTTCGATATTGTCTATTCCAAGAAAAATATATAAATTTAGTTTGAATTTTACTCAGGTGATGGGTTTAAGTATGAATGGTATTTCTAACAAGATATGCATTTAGAATTTTATTTTGAATATCCTATTGCTTATTAAGTCAACGTATCAAGTTTATCAGACAAAAATATGTACAACTGAAGTTTTAGCAAATATTTTACACGTCAACATGTCCTGTTACCTGTAACCTTTTTGCAAATTGTAATGTACTTGTTATACTTATTCAATACTTTTATACTGAAACATGTTAAACTCTATGCTATTATAAAGAAAATTTAGTGAATGTGATACTCTTTATCGTTCAATTATTGGATTTTACATTCCTAATTGCCCTATTAAATCATGAAAAATATGTGCCTCATTAATTGTCTTTGACTTGGACTTTTCTTTCTCATTTTAATGTCTAAACCCTCTTCTTGCATCATAAATTGTGAAAATTATTTCAATTTAATATTGAAAAGCCACGTCACCTTAAGAAAAACACTTTGTCTACGGGGTTGAGAGAGAGAGAGAGAGAGAGAGAGAGAGAGAGAGAGAGAGAGAGAGAGAGAGAGAGAGAGAGAGAGAGAGAGAGAGAGAGTTTTTCTCCTCCTTTTATATATTTGCTTGACTTTATTTTGTCTAATAGCGTTGTATGCTTCTCTCTTTTTACTTTACTGATTTCAAGTTTTTCATACATAATATTGGTATGACAGGTAGGGAATCTGGTGAAAAGAAATTTCCCTGCAAACCATCCTACATACTCATACTCTGTATGTTATACATTTAAGGTTATCAAACACCTTTATTAATATTTTCAAATTTCTAAAAGGAAAATTATCCAGGATCTTTTTTTTATCATAATGAAGATGAAAATACTAATGTATATACTGTATATTTTCTTTTTTAGTTTTTAATATTTATACATAATCAACAAATATGGATAAAGCATACCCTAAAATATCGTTAAAATTTACATTATAAGATGTATTATTATTTTTATTGATATTCTTTGATATTTCTCCCTGGGCAAGAATTATACAGTATTGTTTGCCACAGACATTTCCTTTTAAAATCATGGTCACTAGTAAACAAAATATATGGAAAATATTACATTAGCCGATCATCAATTTGACTGCATCAATAGGATTTTTTTTATATATTTGATAAACAAAACAAAAACGTCCCTAATGAATTGAAAAACGCATTTTATCCTCTTAAAATTTGACTGAGTAAATTTCTAAAGAAAAATTTACTTCCATTCTCCAAAATTCTAACAAAAAACAAAATCAATTATTCTTTAACATTAGGATCAATGCTTCCAAGAATATTGCAAATGACTAACTTTCAGTGGCATTATTATCGAGAAAATTGGGAAAGAACTGCATCTTTGTACCATGTTCTCTCCTGTTTTGAACGAACTTATTTAAATCTATCGCTCATTATCGATGAATACCGAAATGAAGTCGAGGATCTGACCAAAGAATAAAACAATCATAAAATTCTAATCTCATTGCGATATTTTCCGGCCACATTAATGAGCTTTAGCGAGAGCGACTTCGATTCTGTTAGCATTTGTATAATTTCTGAAGATTCTTAATATCGAAACCGAGAATTTTCTCTTCTCATCTTTAATATACTCCGAGTTCTTTTTTTAAATACACAAGCTATGGAAATCTAATTAAGATATTTGAATGGAAACGAATTATTATTATTATTATTATTATTATTATTATTATTATTATTATTATTATTATTTGCTAAGCTACAACCCTATTTGGATAAGTAGGTTGCTATTAACTCAGGGGCCCAGAGAGGGAAAATAGCCCAATGAGGAAAGGGAACAAGAAAAAATAAAATATTTTAAGAACAGTAACATTAAAATAAATAATTCCTATATAAACTATAAAAGGGAAAGTGACTTGTAACCACAGATGGATCCAATGAAGTACTGCAGTGGCCAGTCAAAGAACTCCGTATCTCTCTAGCGGTAGTATCTGTTTTAAATGTATCACATTATAAATTGTGGATGCAATTCAAAATTTTCTTATGTATTAAAATAGCATAATTTTTGACTAATATTACTTGAATTATCTGGAGGTGATTTGATTTGCTTATATTTACTGCAAAACTCGTGATAATTTGGAAAAGATTAGGGCATTTCATTACGGATTACCAAACGAGGATTTATTAAATATTGAGATTCAAATGTCAACGTCAAGACAAAGAACCTGAAGGGGGGGGGGGACCCGGGGGGACGTGGGGGGAGGGGGTGGGGCGTTCATGAGGCTGTCATCTTTAATGCAAAAAAAAGCTTTATCAAATGTTACTTTTCTCACCTTTCCCATGCCAACTGTATCCCTCCTACTCTCAACTGAGGGCAGTGACGTCGCATCACGGACAGTTCTCAGGCAAATGACCAATGGGTCGACCTGCCCATTGGTCTTCTTGCGTAGAAAACTTTTCAAGGCAGAATCCAACTACTCTACCTTCCACCATGAACTTATGGCAGAGCATTTGGCTCTCTCACTTCTGCTACTTTTTAGATAGCACGCCCTTCGTCATTCTCACAAACTAGATGGCCCTTTTACATGTCTTCACTTGACATTCCGGCGCATGGTTTGCGTGTCAATGACGACATCTCTTTGCCATTTCTGAATAAAACTGGACCATTTAACTTAAATCTGGCAAACGGAATCCCATCGCTGATGCCCTTTTTAGAAACACATGGGCTGCTGTCCTCCTCTGAATGGATTGCAAGGCTTTGGCAGAAGCCCAACAAAAGGACCAGAGTACCAAACTTACAAGACATTTTGCACATCTCTCCGTTACGAAGACGTTGCCCTTGATGAATCCAATGGTCCTCTCCTCCGACACTAGCACTAGTAGACCATCTTCATTTATGTGTGGACATGTGTTTCAAATGATCCATGGCGTCTCACACCTCTCGTGCTGATCCAGAGCGTACCTACTCAAGTCGAAGTTCATATGGTATTACTAAAGATAACATGGATTGGGTCTCTGTCTGTACTTCATATCAAACTTCAAAAGGGCATCGACTAACTGATTTGAGTGGGCGCACATTTAATCAACCCCAGTGTAATTTTTCTCACATTTACGATGACTTGATATGCCTCCTAATCATGTACTGAGGGTACCATTACCGTTTCAGAGGCATCGGTCGCTCCCAACATTGACCTAAATTCATCCCTATGCTGCTGCTTATATTTCCGAATGGATAGGAAGATTCATTATCTGATAGCATATAAAATTCCAACGTGAGTACCATTCTCACCTCTCACTTATAAACATCATTTGGGGTTCTTTTCGGCATCATCTTACTTCAGAGTAGCGCTTATAACTCTACAATAATTCAAATGGTGGAGCACTTCTATCATACCCTCAAAGCAGTCTTGAGGTCCTACTGCATTGACTCCAACTGGCTTACACAACTTCCCTGAGCTCTCCCCAGACTGAACACCATTCTCAAGGACACCAAGTACGTCTCAGCGAGTGAAATGGTATTTAGTGACCCATTGGTTGTCCCTGCAGAATCTTTTCCATCTGCCACCTCATCTGATGATCGCCAGTGCCTCAGTCACGTTCTGGGGTAATTTTTCTCCTGTCATTAGACTTACAAGCCCCCAGCTACACATACCGAAAGACTTACATCCCGCAACATGTCTTCATGTGGACCAACGGTTGCAAGTCACTGCTAAGTCACATTATACAGGCCCATGCCTTATCATCCGTTGTATTCTAAAAATGTTCCTCCTCAACAATCATGGAAAAGAGAATTGGATAACCATCGATCACCTAAATCCTGTGTATCTCCAGAAAGCTATTCCGCCAATAGCAGAACTCTCTTAGGCAGGTACTCGTGTTTCACATGCATGGCTTCTTCAGGGTGGGGAGGGAAAGCTATGTAATGCAAAAACCATTGAATGTGTCTCTCAAATTGCAACTCCTTTTTCTTTACTGTCATCGTATTGTCAATTTATATGGCTATGTCATCATTACTGACAAAAGCCGTTGAACGTCCACATACAATTATCACCCTCATGTAACCACTTGGGGGCCAATAAATACCTGTGTTATCACTAAATAAATTTAATAAATGTTCGGAAACTATTCATATCTTCACGCCTCTTTCTCTCCCATCATAGGTAAGAGGTTGGCTCTTGTTTATACCGAAGATAATGGAAACAGTCATTTACATTTACAAAAGTTTAAGGATTAGAGGTAAAAAGTGATATGCTTCAATAGGATTTTACTAGAAAAATGTAACATGTCGTTAATAATTACGGTAATAAAAGGAACACAAACCATTGGAACATTGCTTAATTTTCCGAAACTCAAACTAAGGTATGGTAAAATTGCATTTGATTTACATAATTATTCGTCTGGATAAGCCTGTGACTGGATTGTTTGAGTATTGTGTATTGCTCCAGTTCTTGGTGTTCAGTGAGAATAGTATTTGGTTTCAATCGTAATTCTGTACTTAATTCCACTTCGTTCCACAGCTGATACTAATTAAGAATCGTTACCATAAATTCCACAACGGAATGATAATTTCCCGTCATTATACTACCCTGGATATTTCATTTAAAAAAATTACATCAAATATTATGTTTTCCCCAACTATCTCACTAAATCTATTTGTAAAAGATTACGACTCTCATCATCAATTAATGAGATGAACTCTTTATCAACCATAAGGATTTGATTTACTTGAAGAATCTTTGCAATTTGGGAAATCATTAAAAAGCAACTAATAAAAAGGTTTTGCTTTTAGCCTAAATAGGAACTAAATTAACTATGATAATGTGGCGAATGTACCCGTCTGGATCTCCCACCTACTAGGAAAAAGAATATTTCTAGACAATTTTTGAATGGGTTTGTCTATACAAATATGAAATACCATTACAGTTACCTCAGAATAAGATATATTCTTTGACGGGCTGTCATTTTAAAGCAACAATTTTACGATTATCATAATCAGATAGACTTCCTTATCATTCTGTTTATCAATTATCTTTTTCCTGTCTATGTCCTAAAACAAACTCTATGTACAGAAAAGTTAAGACGAAAAAGAAATCGGTGTACATTTACTTCATAAATAAGTAATGCATTGTTTCAGTACCAAAGGCATGTCTGAAAAACATTCCAATCTTTGAAAAAGAGGCATGCCAGTCAAACTCCACTATCTAAAACCAATTTCTAACGATTTATTATTACTATTATTATTATTACTATCCAAGCTACAACCCTAATTGGAAAAGCAAGACACTATAAGCCCAGGGGCTCCAATAGGGAAAAATAGCCCAGTGAGGAAAGGAAATAAGGAAATAAATAACTGAAGAGAACAAATTAACAATAAATCATTCTAAAAAAAGTAATGTCAAAAGAGATATATCATATATAAACTATTAACAACGTCAACAACAAAAATGTCATATATAAACTATAAAAAGACTCATGTCCGTCTGGTCAACAAAAAAGCATTTGCTCCAACTTTGAACTTTTGAAGTTCTACTGATTCAACCACCCGATTAGGAAGATCATTCCACAACTTGGTAACAGCTGGAATAAAACTTCTAGAGTACTGCGTAGTATTGAGTCTTATGATGGAGAAGGCCTGGCTATTAGAATTAACTGCCTGCCTAGTATTACGAACAGGATAGAATTGTCCAGGGAGATCTGAATGTAAAGGATGGTCAGAGTTATGAAAAATCTTATGCAACATGCATAATGAACTAATTGATCGACGGTGCCAGAGATTAATATCTAGATCAGGAATAAGAAATTTAATAGACCGTAAGTTTCTGTCCAACAAATTAAGATGAGAATCAGCAGCTGAAGACCAGACAGGAGAACAATACTCAAAACAAGGTAGAATAAAAGAATTAAAACACTTCTTCAGAATAGATTGATCACCGAATATCTTTAAAGACTTTCTCAATAAGCCAATTTTTTGTGCAATTGAAGAAGACACAGACCTTATATGTTTCTCAAAAGTAAATTTGCTGTCAAGAATCACGCCTAAAATTTTGAAAGAGTCATACAAATTTAAAGAAACATTATCAATACTGAGATCCGGATGTTGAGGAGCCACCGTCCTTGACCTGCTTACAATCATACTTTGAGTTTTGTTAGGATTCAACTTCATACCCCATAATTTGCATCATGCACTAATTTTAGCTAAATCTCTATTAAGGGATTCACCAACCCCAGATCTACATTCAGGTGATGGAATTGATGCAAAGAGAGTAGCATCATCTGCATATGCAACAAGCTTATTTTCTAGGCCAAACCACATGTCATGTGTATATAGTATGAAAAGTAATGGGCCAAGAACACTACCCTGTGGAACACCGGATATCACATTCCTATACTCAATATGGTGCCCATCAACAACAACTCTTTGAGATCTACTACTTAAAAAATCAATAATAATGCTAAGAAACGACCCACCCACTCCCAACTGTTTCAGTTTGAAAACGAGGGCCTCATGATTAACACGGTCAAAGGCAGCACTAAAATCAAGGCCAATCATACGAACTTCCCGACCACAATCAAGGGATTTCTGTACTGCATTGGAGATTGTAAGAAGGGCATCACATGCTCCAAGGCCTTTCCGAAAACCAAATTGCAAACTAGGGAATAGATGATTACCTTCAGCAAACCTATTAAGACGTTTTGCCAGAAGAAGTTCAAAAACTTTAGATAATATGGGAGTTATGGAAATTGGGCGGTAATCAGTGGGACTTGAGCTACCACAAACACATTTACATAGAGGAGTAACATTACCAATTCTCCAACAAGTGCTAAAAGCTCCTCTTCTTGCTAACTTGCGTAAAATAACAGATAACTTTGGAGCTAAGAAATCTGCTGTCTTTATAAAAAACAAAGGAAAAATACCATTAGGGTCTACACCTCCATAAGCATCAAGGTCCATCAACAGAGCTTTAATCTCACGAGATCGAAAAGCTAAACTAGTTAGTTTAGCCTCAGGAAAACAGGAATGAGGAAGTTCAAGTTTTTCATTACTCTCTTTACTGTCAAAAACATCAGCCAAAAGGGTTGCCTTTTCCTTTGGACAGTGAGTGACTGAGCCATCTGCTTTAAGTAAAGGAGGAACTGTTGCATCTACACCAAAGAGTGCAGATTTAAGGGTAGACCACCATTTATGTTCCTGAGTTGTACCAGAGAGGGTTTCTTTTATGATTAAATTGTACTCCTTTTCAGTTGAGGCATAAACTCTCTGAGCAAAAGCTCGAAGCTGAGTATAGTTGTTCCAGGTCAAATCTGATCTGTTACCCTTCCAAAGGTGATAGGCCTCCTGCTTCTCCAAATAAGCACGTCTACAATCATCATTGAACCCCGGTTTGTCCTTCATTCGGTACCTTAGCACACGAGAAGGGATACGCCTATCAATTATGTTGACTAGATTCTCATTCAAAGGGACAACAGGATCTACACTATTATATAATTGTGACCAATTCAAGCACAAAAGATCATGCAAAATCCCATTCCAGTCTGCTTGGGATTTCATATAAATTTTACAAGAATATGATATATCAGGGACAGGCTGCTCAGTCTTCACTAATAATGAAATCAAGGCATGATCAGAAGTCCCGACTGGAGAACCAACCTTACTAGTTATAACGCCAGGGGAGTCAGTGTATACGAGGTCCAAGCAATTACCAGACCTGTGAGTAGCTTCATTTATGATTTGCTCACAGCCTGATTCTGAGGCAAAGTCTAAAGCTCTTAAGCCATGGCGATCGGTAGGAGAGATAGAACTCAACCACTCCCTATGGTGAGCATTAAAATCACCAACAAAGACAAACGAAGCCTTTCTATCATCTTCTTGTATCTTAGCCATAATGGTAAGAAGACAATCAAAGATAGAATCATCCATGTCTGGATTCCGGTAGATTGAACACAAATAAAAGTTGTTATGCCTGCCACAAACTTTTATTACCTGAATCTCATGACATCCACATTGATAGCAGGACTTATGAGAAGCAGGGTACTCGGTCCTAATATACACAGCCATTCCCCTGGCCCTAGGAATGGAATCACGTTTCAGCATTATTGGCTTCTTAAAACCAGTTATAAGGAGCTCAGATGAGTGCCTCATATTAGAAACCAAAGTTTCTGAGCACAAAAGAATATCATACTGTCTGGACGCAACTGTAAGGTCTCGGATATTTGCATGAAGACCACGAATATTGCAATACAGAAGACGACATTGACGAAATCTAGGACGTACTGGTCCCGGATTTTGCTCAATGTCTCCAGACAGCATAAGAATTAATAGAAATAAAAAAGAGACATCATACTTAAAAACTAGATTAACAAGAATTAAAACAAAAACAATATGTACAGAATAATAATAAAAGTGATTGATGATATCCATAGACTATAGTAAAAAGTCGGAAAAACTGGTCAACATGGAGGAGCCGATACACCATGCAAGGCTAAATACCCTCCAGGATAGCCACTTCAACTGAAGGGAGGACAGTAAGGATGGTTTTGAGAAGAAAAAATCAGAAAAAGGAAAAGACAACCTCTTGATAAACCACCAGGCATCCATGGCCCTTCTATTAAGCCTGCCCAACACACCATTTCAAAAAAACAGAGGAAGAAAAAAAAATAAGATAGAATAGTGTGCCCGAGTGTACCCTCAAGCAAGAGTTTGTTCTTAGCCGTTTCCAAAATAATGATCTAAATTTCCATTCTCAGGTAGGAAAAAGAAGAACATACATTAAAAGCGTTTCCAAAGTAAGAAACCCCGGAGGCAAAAATAAAAGTGTGATATCAATATATTTCAAAGTATGATTAAATGTTTTTACATTTTAAGAATGCCTCAAATGGTTACGCTCTGACTATAAATATATCTATATAATAGTTTTAAGTAAATATTTAGATGAAGAGATACAAAGGAAATATTATTTTTACTATGGCAAACCCTGTTCTTTAATTTTTCTGCTTTTTATTTACAAATGTTACAATTTCCTTTAAACGTCGGATATATCATCCTAAATGGGACTTGTTGATTAAAGAAAAAAAGGTGTTTTTCTCTTACATTACTAGACTGTAATTGAAACTGTTGATTAGTATATTGTTATTTAGTAGTTTTTCATATAAACATTATTGCCTCACGTTCCATTCTGTATTCATAACTGTTACCAGGATCTTGTTTATATTTTTATTATCCATAGTATTATTGTCCTTAGCTTCATTGATGATTTGTTGAATTACTAGTACTTAAATTTTTACTCAAGTTTAAGTAACACTGGACTGCATTCCAAAGGGTAAAAAAAAGTGGACTCTTGTCAGAGCTTGTTAATTTGAGAACGTGTTTAGGGTATCTTGGAAGATACGAGACGAAAAAAAATTCCAGATTATATTAAAGAATAACACCGTTCACAATGAGAGAGAGAGAGAGAGAGAGAGAGAGAGAGAGAGAGAGAGAGAGAGAGAGGGGGGGGGAAACATTCATCATACTGGAGAATCCTCCAAAGACAAATATCTATTGTCGTTTTATTATAGTTTCGTTGTTGAAGTTGTATCAGGAAGTTGGGGGAATTAATTACTTTTATACTAGGTCCAGATCTTGCCCATCGTTGTGATTAACTAGAGAATGATGATGGGCTATTTTAACAGGGTCTCATTCTGGAACGTTAATGGACCGTGTTCAGAGAGGCGTTTGGGGACGTTGTAACGGACAGATGTTGATAAAGAAGGTTATTAAAGCCAACTCGAATTGTGTGAGAGATTGAAGGTATCATTGCCATGTTTTTGTAATTAAAAATCAAAGTTTATGAATAACGAAAGTATATTGTCATTTGAACTTCGATAAATAAAGCAACCATGCACACAGCGCTAAAATCACATATTACAAAAAGGCGATGATAAATTTATATTTGTTTAATGTGAATTTATACTATTGGGGACAAAAACCAGAAAAAGATCAAGTGGGTTCCATCCACTATCCATTTTACTTTCGGTGACCTTTACTTTCTTAAATGGTCTACATAATATAATAGCGTATAGCTTTTTGTCACTATTCTCCAACTAATTATATTCTCTAGATTATCTCATAATATTTTACTAGCAATATTCCTTTACTATTTTCTAAGCATTTCTTTAATTCTTACATTATTTCGCCAGCAATATTAATTTATTTTACTCATTTAGTCATTTTCCTCACTGATTTTCTCCCACTACACTTCTTGTTTCTCCATTCATCCTCATCATTCTAGTATCATTATTTTTTCATTACTATGCTTTACGCACTTTTTTCGATCTTTACCCTTTTTAAATCGCCCTTTGAGATATTA
>NC_090730.1:41542170-41547170 GCF_036898095.1 Palaemon carinicauda
TTTATCTCCGCCCATTCATAAATTTTGTTTAGATCTCTTTGTAGTGAGTTCCTATCTTCATCACAAGTAATTTCTCTACTTATTCTTGTGTCATCGGCGAGACTTCTTACTACAGAGTTTTCAACATCACAGTCTATGTCCGAGATCATAATAACAAACAGCAGTGCAGCTAATACCGTACCTTGTGGCACACCAGATATTACCTCAGCTTCATCTGATTTCTCGTCATTTGTAACCACTATCTGTTTTCTGTTTTGCAGGAATTCTTTTACCCATTTTCCTACCTTTCCCACAATATTATGCTTTTTCATTTTTTTCTCCAATATATTATGGTCTACCTTGTCAAAGGCTTTTGCAAAATCTAGATAGATCACATCTTCATCTTTTTCATTTATCATATTTTTGTATACAGTATGTTTCCATAGTGTGCTATCAGTTGGGTTTGCATACTTTTTGCGGCACAAAACCGTGTTGACCTATATTAAACAAATTATTTTTAACTAAATGATTCATTATTTTTTTTTTATTATCCTCTCATACACTTTCATAATATGTGATGTTAGACTAACCGGTCTATAATTGCTTGCCTCTAGATTTGATCCACTTTTGAAGATAGGGGTTATATAAGCTAATCTCTGTTCAACATATATCTCGTTCATATATACACTTTGTCTTAGCAATATTGCAAGTGGCTTTGTGATAGTGTTTGCAGCTTTTTTTAACAAAATCGCTAGGAATCCCTCTGGTCCGGCTGCCAATCCATTTTCAATTTCGTTTATAACCTTGACAATATCTGCTTCATTAATATCTATATCCGTTAAATCTTCGGCAGTTTCTTCTCTCATTTCTGTTTCATTATTCTCATTCATAATTCTTGGCGTGAACTCACTCTTTTATTTTTGTGCTAATATGTTGCATATTTCCTTTTTTTCATTCGTTAGCCGTCCTTCAATTCTTAGAGGGCCTATTTCTAATCTCCCTTTATTCGTCTTTTTTGCATAGGAGTAAAGTACTTTTTTTTTTTTTTGACATTTTGAAGTGTCCTTTCTTCTAAGTCCCTTTTTTCATTTTCTTTCGGTTGTATAATCTTTTGTTCTGCATTTTGTATCTTACATTTTATTTCCATCATTTTCCACATATTTTTTGTTCTTATGCAAGATTTTTCTTCCACTTTCTAATTTTCTGAAATAAGATCCTTCTGTCTCTTGGTATGCATGTCTTTTATTTATTGTTTTTTTTTCGGTACATATTTTTCAACAATTTTCTCCAGTATTTTGTACATTATCTCCGTATTTACCTGTATAGTATCACTTACAAATACATTTTTCCATTCTTTGTTTAGTTCTTCATTTATTTCTGACCATTTTATATTCTTACTATATAAATTATATTTTCCATATCCTTCCCAAAGTTTTGTGGTTTGATTAATTCTGTGATCACTTGCTATGGAATGGACTATTAATTCTATGACATTGTGGTCTGAAATTCCCGTGTTATACACTATTATTTCTTTAACATAATTCACCTCATTCACAAATACTAGATCTAGGACATTTTCCTTTCTTGTTGGAATGTGGTTTATTTGCTGCATGTTATGTTCGAATAGCATATCTTGAAGCTTTTCAAATTTCCACTTATCTTCTGCGCTTCTATTACTCTCTTTTTTATATGTATACATAAAACCACTTTCTTCTATCCGGTCTTTCCAATCCATGACAGGAAAGTTAAAATCTCCGGATAAGAGTATATTTCAGTCTTTTTGGTTTCTACATATATCATCCTTTTTTTTTCTATTGTTATGTCAAACTCCTTAGTATTTGGGGGTCTGTAAACTACAATATTCACTAGTTTTTCAAATTCAAATTCTATCACCATCAATTCACATTCTGTGTTGCTGTATTTTTCACAGACTTTTCCTTGATTTATGTCTCTTCCATATATTGCGGTTCCCCCTTGATTCCTATTTGTTCTGTCTGATCTATAAGTTTGGAGACCCTTTATCTCGTCATAACTGACAGTCTCTTGGGAATACCATGTTTCACTTATATTCAATATATCTATTTTTTCAATTTGGGTTAGTTCTTCTAAGAACTCTATTTTTATTTTAAAGTTACCGTGATTAAATCCTGTGCATTCATCACTATTATGGTTTGTGTTTTAACCCCATTATTCAATATTTGTAATAATATGGATTCTCCCATGCTTCCTTCCCGTTCTGATATGATGTCCTTTTCTTCATTTCCAGGAATTCTGCCATTTGAAAATCCAACTTTTCTATTATATTTGCTCTTTCACCTTCATACTTATTTTTGTGTGTATACCTGCAATTATCCCCATATCTGCACCAACCCCTGGCATTAGAGATGCATTCTTTGTAGTTGGGCTTTAAATGTGCATATTTGGGCTGAAAAGCACCATATCTTGGGGCCTTTGGTGCATAGCGCAGTATATACGTGGCCTGCTTTTTTGTTTCTTATTTTCTGTTTATTTTTTGCTTTAACTTTTCATTTCAGTTTGCTGAGTTTTCTTACTTTCATTCATGGTTGCAGGATCCATATATCGACATTTTTTGTTGAAACTGCATCCTTCTTCTTTTAGGTTTTTGCATATTTTTGGATGGAAATCTCTGCATTCGTCTCTATATCAGTCTAAATATGTACATTCACCATTTACTTCATAATTATGGCATATTTTTGAATGCTTGTAGTAATATCTTTCACCAAATCTGCAAATCACTCTTTTCAACAAATTGCAGACTATATCTTTCTTTTCGTTTTTTTCTTGTTCCTGCTCTTTCCTAAAAGTACAGTCTCTTGGGTCTATTATTTGTTGCCATCTGATAATTTATTTCTTTGTAAGTATGTTGTTGGATGGCATCATGAGTTATATCAATGATTTCCCCTGCATCCTTACACATATCCTGTTCATTTTTCTCTTCTTCTTCTTCTTCATCATCATCTTCTTCTTCTTCTTCTTCTTCTTCTTCTTCTTCTTCTTCTTCTTCTTCTTCTTCCTCTTCTTCTTCTTCTTCTTCTTCTTCTTCTTCTTCTTTATCTTTAACTATTTGCAGATTTAGTCTCGACTTAATTATATTTTCTATCCAGACTAAGCATGTTGAGCAGAAAACCTTTGTGTCTCTATTTTTTATTTTTTGTTGTATTTCAGCACATGTAGGGTGTGTTGGAACATGGCAGGCATCGCATTTCCTAATCAGATGTTGATGATTATTAATGGAATACCTTATCTTAGATGTATTGCACCATTTTGGCATTCTTTTTCCCAATGCATCAATCAGCATATTCACCACATTGGACTTCTTATTGTTCTTTGATGAAATGTGTTGATTGATGTAAACTTTCTTTATAAGTCTCTTTATCACTTGGATCTACTTTGGAATTTCTTCTATTATTTTTTTCTGATGTTTTCCGCAGAATTGCTCCAGTTTGTTGCATTATATTGTTTCAATATGTCTGCTAATATTTTTCCGTCACACTGGTTGGAGTTACTAGTGACCTCTGTTATCAGACGGTCAAGTTCTTGTTTCGCCAACTCATAGAATTTACTTTTGCTGACTGCAGCAATGTCCCTCCAAGCTTTGCCTGTATTATAGAGCGCCATCTTGAACAGATTTTTAGTAATTCACAAGATAGCTATCCTATGCCGACATTTTATCCAACTTTTCTGACCTCAATCTAATCACCGACTATTCACGAAAACTTGTAGCTATATTGCACTCGATAGCCTTTTGTTATCCGTGTTAAATCAGGATATTTATATAGTCGCATAAGTGTATTCACTCACCGGCATACAGAAACACTAGAGAGAGAGAGAGAGAGAGAGAGAAGAGAGAGAGAGAGAGAGAGAGAGAGAGAGAGAGGGGGGGATTTTAGTTAATTTTTTACTTCCAAAATTCAATTAGGTTCACTGTCTGATAAAAGCCGTATGGAATATATTAGGTAATGTTCTAAAGGTCATTTGAGAAGTCAGATTTTATAAATTAGGTAGAATAATGTACCCGAGTGTACCCTCAAGCAAGAGAACTCTAACCTATGACAGAGGAAGATCATGGTACAGAGGTTATGGCACTAGCCAAGACTAGAGAACTTTGGTTTGATTTTCAACTTACAATGGACCTCTTTTAAAACAAACTTTTGTTTTGTTCTTGTCTTGCATATCCAAATAGCAGAAAAATTTAGTTTTGTTTTCGTATTATCATGAAAACACTTGAAGTGCAGAGTTTTTTCCCCTTTATTGAAACTTGTTTATTAAATAACTTGAAAGATCCTTTAACCTTTCATAATGAACGAAGAAGGGTAGTATTGATATATTTTGAAATTTTTAAGTTAATAGTTCTAAAACTAAATAAGGAGATGGAGGATTAATTTTACAAACATCTAGTGCACTGACACTAAATGTACTTACATGAGTTTTTGTCCTTGAATTATTACCTCCCTCTCTCTCTCTCTCTCTCTCTCTCTCTCTCTCTCTCTCTCTCTCTCTCTCTCTCTCTCTCTATCTCTCTCTCTCCTCTCTCTCTCTCTCTCTCTCTCTCTCTCTCTCTCTCTCTCTCTCTCTCTCTCTGTAACGGAATCTACTGTTTTTCTTAATCAATTCCTTGTGTTTTTCATTTGATAAAAATTTACTGAGGATCAATTATCGGAGCAATAAAGTATAAATGGAACAAGTGAGGCTGCCAAGAGAATGTTTTCTTAAACATTATTTCGTAGTAATATAAGCCGCAAGTCATAGATATATAACATTTAACTAATGTCTTAAAGCATTTCCTGTATGTGATAACCTTTTCATAATATTGATACCAATACTTCTTGACATTATTCTTAAAAAGGTTTCTTATTCGATAAATTCTTAATGGTAATCACAACTCTTCCATTATTAACTTTCTTCTGCGGGATCCTTTTACTACTATTATTCCTAGCTAAACTACAAACCTAATTGGAAAAGAGAGGAATCTCTTAATCCAAAAGCTCCAACAGGGAAAA
>NC_090730.1:41552170-41554670 GCF_036898095.1 Palaemon carinicauda
TGTATTTCCCGCTTCCTCTAGAGACGCCTTTCTGGGTCCCCCACCCCCCCTGCCCCTGGGCCTCGTTATCACTGCGCCCCCCCCCCCTTCCTCTCAATTATAGCACAAAGAGTGTTCCAGAATGTATTAGCAATGAGAAAATAAAATATGTCCTTTTTGCGAATATAATTTAAAAAGAAATATATACTTCAATTTATGTTCTTTATGATTTACAAACAGGAGCACTCTCTTTAGAGTCTGACATATCTGGTGAATGGGATTAGTTGGTTGGAAAGGGAGTCTTTATGTTGTCACTCAACTGTGAAGGAAATGGTCGATTCTCTTAATGGCCCAACGTCAGTAAATCTAGAAACACCATTGGCTCTAGCATGTCATTAGCTTTATTACTGTTTTTGGGATGGGATGCGCTTTCTCTTTCCGGATTAAAATAATAATAATAATAATAATAATAATAATAATTATTATTATTATTATTATTATTATTATTATTATTATTATTATTATTATTATTATTATTATGCATCACTTTATTTCTGCTAATGTTGTCAAGATGCATGCACACAATAGCAAAAATGGTTGATGAAGACATCCCCTAACTACAATAACAAAAAGCAAGAGTATGGCTATATATAAATAAATATATATATTTCTTTCTGGTTACGCTCAAAGGCATTGCCAGACATATAACTAATTGGTCTCTCTCCGTCTGCCGGTAAAGGGAGAGAAGGAGTTGTTATACCCTAGGAAGAAAGGTACCCTGAGAGGTACACCTCGGAAACTACAACCTACCACAAATTGCCGAAACTACCGTGGTGTAGTTAGGAAAGAGGGAGAGGTGGGAGAGGATGAATGTGTGAGTGCGTGTGCGTGAGTGTGCATATCTATCTGAATACTAAGTCGTTATTTTTGACGTATTGCGTACAATAGATTATTGATAAATTCCTTAATATCCCCCGTTTCACTTCTATTACAATAAACACGAGCGAGATATTTAAGGGGAACAGGGCTCTCAGAGTCTACAGTAAAGAATATTGCCAGTCTGAATATTAAGTTCCCTTTATTTCATCGCATGTAAAACAAATAAGTAAAGACAAGCAACAACAGGACAGCAGAGCTCATAAAAATCAATGAGAGAGAGAGAGAGAGAGAGAGAGAGAGAGAGAGAGAGAGAGAGAGAGAGAGAGAGAGAGAGAGAGAGAGAGAGAGAGAGTAAATGTCATTTCATGGATATCTAAATGAAGGTGAAGATAGCCGGAAACGGAGCATCGCCACGGAGAACATTCTAAGGAGGAAGATTTAAAAATTCGCTTTATCATAGTTAGTAATGGGAGGGGAAGGAAGGTTATGCCTTTGCAGTAGCGATTCCAAAGCTTAGTCATCATCATGTTTTTTTTTTTCGTAGAGACAGGCGCGTTCCTTTGACGCTCATCCATGCTTCAAAATAAATGGGCCACGTTCAGAAAGTCACTAGGGACTCTCATGAAAGAGTTATTGAAAAAGAACAGAACACACGAGGACTAAAAGGGCGCAAAAGGTAAAAGGCTTTACTGTCTGCCTACAAAGGTTTGTTTTCTATGTTTGAAAGTAAGCGGGTAACGATTGCTTTATTTTATATTTAATAAGAGACAATTAAATATACAAAATTAGTTTTATAATATCAATAATTCAGATGTCTACTTACTCGGAATCTTCGTACACTTCTGATTAAATTTCATGTTAAAATCTACAATTATTCTATTTTTTTTATAAGAAAATTTCTTTTAGATTTTCTCGAGATTTGTGGGGCGATATTTGCATTCAACAATAGCTTCTCAAGTCATATCATCACTTCAATCCCTTCATAGCCTGAAAGAAAATCCTGATGGAATAAAACCAATTATCAATTACATTCTTTTAGCCTTCGTCAAAATCGAAGATTTTGCAAAGGGTATGTATTCACCCCTGTGTGTTTGTTTGTTTACTGACCCAATTTACACAAAAACTAGGGTACCTATTGTGACCAAGATTGTTTGCTATAACACAAAGATGAATCTGTAACATATTGAATTAATTACATCAAAGTACAAGTACGTAGCAGTACTTTTATAATAATCGCAATGTAAATTTTTGTTGTTTGTGAATATTACGCAAAAAATATAGAACTAATTTCAACGAAACGTGATGGATGTGTGGGGATATGACCCAATGACAAATTCATTAGACTTTGAAGAAAATAAATCGAAGTAAAATTACGCAGTGGGGTTAGGAGCAAAATATGACTGCTTGACGCGGCGAAGGCATGCTCTCTACTTAGTGCCCATCTAGTTAGATATCGAGATGATAGGTAGATGAACAGGTAAAACTTGGCTTTCTGAAACAAATTTCAACTTTCGAGGCACTAAAAAATGTAACTGCTTCTATCACACTCATTAAGTTTTCGTTCTTTCCCTCTTTTGCATATTAATAAACATGTCCCTATCTCGATTTATTTTATATTTTAAGTACAGTAATTCACCTTTGA
>NC_090730.1:41572347-41574847 GCF_036898095.1 Palaemon carinicauda
ATATGTAACCACCATTGTTTGCATTCGCTTAAGGCAGCTTTCTGTTATCTATATGATGCAATTATTAGCTGGAATTTTGAACCAATTGACAGCTTCCAAATATTCATGCATAAGTTTATGGGTGCTGTTTTACAAGAGCCATTTTTTTTCTTATTCGATCCAATTCCAGTATGACTCCCGTCGCAAAATAATTTCTTCCGTAGGGGAGTTCAATATATTTAGAAACTTGGTGCAATTTCATGTATTTCGGTCATTAATTATGGTTATAACACGCTCTGTTCGGTATATACTGTAGCTATTGTTGCTTATGTTGAAGTAAAAAATATCCCAAAAATAATGACCCACATGACTGGGCGTGCGCAGCTCATCCATGTAATGCTTGCGAGAATAGAGGAGTTTAGGTATTGTTTACTTGCAGCGAGGTGATCCACAACCGAGCAAAGACCATCTGCGGGACTGATATAAATTACAGGTAATGATTATACTTTAACTTCACGTCATTTACACGAACCATATATTTTTCCAACTAGTTATCTTGTGTTTATTGCGTATTTCTGATCATTACCATTGCTGAAAATCACTGTTTTTTTTTTTTTTTTTTTTTTTTTTTTTGGGGGGGGGGGGGGGGCAACCAAAACTCCAGAAAAGGCTACCCCAATATTGTTATTAAATAATGGGTGGGATATATACAACTCAATATCAAGAGATTTACCCAACATTTATTGTCAGAATTAAATTAAGCACAAGATAACGAGTGTGAAAAATATATGGTTCATATGTTTGGCTAGGATTACAGTATCATATATATATATATATATATATATATTATATATATATATATATATATATATATATATATATATTATATATATATATATATATATATATATATATATATATATATATATTTATATATATTCTCCAAAATTATACTTGCTCCATTTATCTATATATCTTATTTCCCCTTCCATCAGCCTTCCACAACCAACAATATAATGCTTAAAACACGATCTTTAGATCCTAGATAAACCTTTTCCGATGACTCTAAACTTTCCTTGAAAGTTCTATCCGGGCCAACTCCGGCTTCTCTTTACCGTTGACCTCAACTACAACTGAATTCCAGTGCTCCATAATTAATACGTAGACTTATAACCAACACGCTAAAGTTCCAGATGGCAAAGTTAAGACAGCCAGCGTCAACCTGAACTGAGATAACTTATTAAAGAGAGCTCAGGGAACCTTTTCAAGACCCTTTTCCCACCGGGAAAGAAAGATGTTTTCAGTATGAATAGCACTAGAGAACTAAATAGTTTTCCCTGAACTTTCCAGCCACAGCATCGCCACGCCATTGTTCCTGGAATCCTGAATGCCAGAACTCTCTAGTCATCTCATAATTTCTCGTTGCATTTGAGATGGGGGTACAAAGGAAAATGGAAATATAACTTATAAAACGGAGTTGAAAGTAGTGTAAGCTAGAGGGGGAAAACACACATTTTGTTGATAAGTGAAAAATTATCCAAAATATACTTTATTTTTTTTTATTTATTGAATTAATTACTTATATCAACGTAATATATGTGAATATTGAATTCCGAAACGTTCTGGAAATATATATTAGCGAAATGAAAATTTATAAATACTCTTGTAATCATTTCTTTGTAAAATTTTATAATGAAAAGGACATATTCACCTGAGATAATAAAACAAATTGATCAATAAATTAGTTAATTGATTAATATTGACTTAAAATCACTTGGCTCACGTTTAGTATGCCCGTGGAACGCTTTTTTTCCTACCTTCAACCAGTATACCTAGCTGTAAATGGATACCAGGATGTGCTGCGGTCAGGAAATAGGGATTAGCCAAAGTTGGCAACCTCACACCTAAAGACGCTGGAGAAAAAAAACTCTGACTATACCTATCTGGTACCCAGAGCTACTATAAGGGATAGAGACATAGTGTAACAATGTTTTAATGATTATATGTATAGTATATATATCATCATCATCATCTCCTCCTACGCCTATTGATGCAAAGGGCCTCGGTTAGATTTTACCAGTCGTCTCTATCTTGAGCTTTTAATTCTGTACTTTTCTATTCATCATCTCTGATTTCACGCTTCCTAGTTCTCAGCCATTTAGGCTTTGGTCTTCCAACTCTTCTAGTACTTTGTGGAGCCCAGTTATAAGTTTGGTGAACTAATCTCTCTTGTAGGAATATATATATATATATATATATATATATATATATATATATATATATATATATATATAAATATATATATATATATATATATATATATATATATATATATATATATATATATATTTATATATAAATATATATATATATATATAGTATATATACAGCATATGTATATATATATATATATATATGTATATATATATATATATATATATATATATATATATATATAGTATATATACAGCATATATATATATATATATATATATATATATATATATATATATATATAAAT
>NC_090730.1:41579847-41589847 GCF_036898095.1 Palaemon carinicauda
GAGCCAAGGAAAGAGACATTCCTTAAAGCCTCGCATGAGCTGAAGGATCTCGAATATTTTTGGCTTTTTGGGTTTTTGATGAGTTGTCATCTTCAAAATAGACTGCGAAATTTGTTGGAAACGGAAGAGCCTCTCGTCCGCTCTTTCGTAAATAGGATATTCAGGGGACAGCTTTTGAGGTGCAAATTACTTACCGCGGGAAGAATCGCCCATGAAGAGGATGAATCATACCTGGATAGGAGGAATGACACGTGAGATGTATGAATCATATGGGAATAGGAGGAATGACGCGTGAGATGTATATATCATACACAGATAGGAGGAATTATGCTACACATGAAAGAGGAATGTGTACTCATAAACGGATATTGGGATTGGGACATGAAATGTATGAATCAAACACGCATAGAACGAATGACACATATAGAGGATTAATCGTAATTGTAAAGGACAAATCATATTTGAATAGGGTAAGTCGTATGCTGAGAGGAGGAATGACATAAAAAGAAGGACTCGGTTGACGAGAGAACGAATCACACGAAGAGAATGAGGCAAATCATAGGAAGATGATGAATTATACAAGGGTTCGAGGAATCATTCAAAGTGAATGAATAATGAACAAATAAGACAATTCACTCTTGAAGAGTTGGATGCGAACACATATAGATTAATCATGCTTGAAGAGGATGAATCATTCACGTATAGACCAAATCCTGCTTGAAAAGGATGAATCGAACATGTGTAAGTAGAATCACGCTTAAAGAGGAGGAGTCGAACATATACAGGATCAACCACACTTGCAGGAGATGAATCGAGCACGTATAGAATGAATCATACTTGAAAAGGATAAGTCAAACGCACACTGCGTATGATGAATCACATTAGGAGAGGATGAATCGACCACACATATGACAAATTAAGATTGAAGATGTTGAATTAAACACATATAGAACGAATCTTACGGGAAGAAAATTAATCATATACGTTAATGAAGAATCACACCTAATTTGATTAGTTGTACACGTCATATGGGATTAAACTCACTTGAAGAGGAGGAATTCAACATATATAGGATGATTCACGCTTGGAAAATAAGAATTGAACACCTATAGGTCAAATGATTTTTAAGAAGAGAATGAATAGAACACGTATAGGACGACTCAGAAGTGAATACAGTGTGTTAGATACTAATAAGTCGAATCACACGGGAATGGCAAGCATGAACTGTGATGAATGTTATTCTAAATAATTGGGGGTAAAATAAGTCATAAAAGCAAAGGATTAGTTATGGGATCAGAAGATGAATCAAAGGCGAGAATGATCCATAAACCGAAAAAATTAATGAGAAAAATCGGATACAGTTGAGATGAATCTCCCGGTAGTCGGGTGATCATTTGAGAACTGAATGAATCAAGCAAGAGCAGAATGAAGCATGAGTAAGTGAATCATTATTTCAATATTATTTCCTACCTGAACTGATGATGAAAAATAGATCACGCTTGTCCAACACTAATGACTGACATGTAGGATGAATAATGCCTCGGTGGAGGAATCCTTTATTAATAACATGAATAATCACAAACAAAGAGACGAGTCATGAATCCCTGAGCAAAGACTCGCGTGACTTATTAATAAGGGTGATAATCATTCGCGTGCATTTGTAATGGACGTTCAGGAAATCAGATACCGAAAATAAGAATACAAAATTCATTTGCTGGAGTCTCTGATTAGCGGGCCGTTAGCTGCATGCAACTCCAGGCAGATTAAAACGATTTCATTTTGAATATATCTTCTTTTCATAAATTTATTCACTAGATTCATTTGTTTATTCATTAGTTCGTTTATTCATCTTTTCATCGGGTCATGATGCAATCTTGTTTTTTGTACTAGGTTTTGTCATTAGTAAATAAACTACTGATTATATATTTCATTCACTTTATTTAGAAATGAAGATCTATGTCCATTTTCATGAAGGTTATTTCTGGTATTTTATCATATCATTATATATATATATATATATATATATATATATATATATATATATATATATATATATATATATATATATATATAAATATAATTGTATATATATATATATATATATATATATATATATATATACGCACATATATATATATATATATATATATATATATATATATATATATATATATATATATATATATATATGTATATATATATATATATATATATATATATATTATATATATATTATATTTATATATATATATATATATATATATATATATATATATATATATATATATATATATAATAATAATAACAATAACGTAACCGGAATAACCATCTGTCGGCGTTATTTTTTATTATTTAAATTAATCTAATATCCCATAAAAAATCGTTGCATCTGTTCATATTTGCTACTGCTTTGGTACTTAGGCCTGTCTCTGCTCAAGATTTAATTTTATTTTTTATTCCTGTCTGTGTCAGTATCTTTGGAGATGTAGTGATTAACCCAACACCATATTCTTGAACTCACTCCTCTGACGATGCTTATACTCATTTGCAGAGGAAGGGAATAGATATAGATATCATTATATATATATATATATATATATATATATATATGTATATATATATATATATATATATATATATATATATATATATACATATATATATACATATATATATATATATATATATATATATATATATATATATATATACATATATATATATATTTATATATATATATGTATATATATATATATATATATATATATATATATATATATATATATATATATATATATATATATATCTCTCAAACCACGGAAGAAAAAATATGACCAAGTTTAGGCTAGTACCTTAGTTCTAACAACTTTGTCTTTTCGTCAAAGCGACTAAATTAATAGATGCAACCAAGATTACTTTAGTGGTACTAAATGATTGTATATATATATATATATATATATATATATATATATATATATATATATATATATATATATATATATATAAGGATGAAGAGGACAGCAAGAAGACTTCGGATCATCTTACATATTTATTCAACACCAACGTTTCGGGAATCCATTCCCATCATCAGGGCTACATAAAACATGAAATTATGTTTACATTAGAAATTAATCATACATTTTTGCTTAAAATTGCTTTGGTATAAAAAATATTAAAAAACGGTTATATACCGTCTAGATTCCTGTATTTTGATTCTTTTAACCGTTTTTTAATATTTTTTTACCAAAGCAATTTTAAGCAAAAATGTATGATTAATTTCTAATGTAAACATAATTTCATGTTTTATGTAGCCCTGATGATGGGAATGGATTCCCGAAACGTTGGTGTTGAATAAATATGTAAGATGATCCGAAGTCTTCTTGCTGTCCTCTTCATCCTTAAACTTAAGCTTGCCAGAAGCGAAAATGTTACTAGTTATATATATATATATATATATATATATATATATATATATATATATATATATATATATATATATATATATATATATATATATATATATATATATATATACATACATAAAATTTTTATATAGGCATTTATGTATATATATACATACATATATATATATATATATATATATATATATATATATATATATATATATATATATATATATATATATATATATATATATATATAAACAACTAGGAATTCTCTACTGACGGAGGTTCATTTTGATCCATGACCAAATGACTGTCACTTCTATATACATTAATTATCTACTAAATCAAGGATTCACATCTTGTCAAGAAATCATCTGCAAGAAAATCCTTCAATATACTTTAGATAGAGTTCCTGTCAGCAATATCCCACTCTGTGTCCATTCCTTAACTCACCTGGCCACTCTATTATATCTTCCTTATTTTTGGGCATTAATATAATTCCGTTATAGCGTTGATTCCACATTTTTTTCCATTACCTGCTTTGTCTTGCTCTTGCTCTTACTCCCAGAAATTCCCAAGAATTTATAACACTAACTTAATGTATCCCATATTATTGATATAATTATTTCTTCCATCAACAATCCCAAATCATTGCGTTGTTTACCGGATTCTGGTTATGTTAAGTTGATTATTTTTACATGATATCGTTTATCTTGTTTGCGTCTCATTCGGTTCCGTAAACACACCCCTTCTATTAAAAAAAAGGGGGAAAAAAAACTTGTTTTCCACAATTTTCTTGTTTTCTGATACAATAGTCAACTGTTCCAAGAATTATCCATTTTCACAATGTGTATTAGTATTTGATATTCCCATTTCCAAATTTCAGCTTGTGTTTGTAATCCACTTATTGCAAATTTCGCTTTCAACTTCCTCCTCTTCAAGAGTTCTGAAATTTTTTCCTCAGTCTACAGCGTTGTTTAATTGTCACCAATTGAGTTCTATAATTTTTATAGGGCCACTATTTTACACCACATTTGCTTCCCTTTGCTTGCCTTACAGACTTATGTTCATATATTTTATCCTTTATTTCAACTTTTTTCATAGATAGGGCCATAAACATCAAAAACTACGGATAATAGTACCCCCCAGTGTCACTCTGTCGAAAAAATTTTCCAGGTCCATGAACGAGTGTTCATTTATATCAAAGCAGGGGTGTTATGTATCTGCTTATTTCAATAGTAAGATCGTATTGTAGTTACAAATATTTTGCCTTTGCATGTCCGACTCCTGATAAATTGAATGGCGTCTTCAGAATCAAATTACCATTTAAAGTTATTGATCGTCAGATTTTTTATATTGAAAGTTCTGTTATTCTTTGGGAATCTCTTGCTACTTCCCAAATTTACATAATCTTCCTTGTTTTAAAAGCGATCCAAATTTTCATGTGAGCTTTGTCCTGATATTTTAATCCAACCTTGCTTTTATTTATTTATTTATTCGCAGAAAAACGAGATATTTTTCCGCGCATCCGAAAGCCATGCTATAGTATGGAAGTTAATCATGAATATCAGAGGATCTTTGACCTTTAGCTTAGACTTGAATACTTCACTAAAGTAGTTATGTAAAAAAGCTGGTTAATTTTGACAATTTGGAGACAGTTGTTGACATTTCTCGAAACGAGGTGGTCATTAGTGGAATGATATACCAAAATTCTCCGTGAAAACATAATGTTGTCAGGCATATTTCAGTAAAATACAGACAATCGTAATTTTTACCCTACTTTTTTTATAATGTTTTACGGGTTGGTGACCGTAATATTACTCCTTAATGTCAATATATCCGTTTTTAAAACTGTAAATGCCTGGCAACATTTATTCTAGGATTTTTACACATTTTTTTACGACATATTTCAAACAGTGTAGCTCAAGTTTATTGCGGCTTTCAATGTATTGCTTGGGTATTTGAGGAAGACTAATGATAGTTTTTAACAGGCTTATTCTACTCTGTCCCTAAGCATCAGTCCAATATCATTATAGTTAAAGAGGGCATACATGAAAAATTAAATTCGACTTGAAGTAACGATTTTGGTGCAAAAACAGTGAACAGAAAGAATGCAAAACAGGAAATTGAAAAAAGACGGATCTCGCCTTTATTCGCCGTAAACAACTCAGTGAGTTGAGCGCATCGGCTGAAAAAAAAAGGAAAAAAAAAGTGGTGGCGAAAGAAAGGAAAATAAGTAAAAAAAAAAAGATAACGGTAAAAGCTATTCAAATAAAGCGAGCAAGAAAACAAACAAAAATGTTTTTGGAGTATCGCAATTTGCCATTTGAGTTTTTAGCAGCCGATTGCAGCCTGGGCGTACGGAATCTCATTGATTATGTAGAACGAGAGTGTTTCATTTCCTGTTGCAATATATTGGCCGTGATACCCAGACCTGGTCCGTAACGAATCAGTGAATATGTATTTCATTGGTTGAATAATGACGACTTTCTGCCCGCTATGATATATTCACAGGAATTTAGATTTACGAAAACGAAACGGTATGAATCAATGAGTTCTTCCGTGATATTAGTTATTACTGTTGATGACCTGCGTAGGTTATTGCCTGCATTGAACTCTTGCTGCAACGTTTTATTGCGCGTCGGTAATACAGGTGGAAATTTTCACATGGATGTTGCATAGTTTTACATGAAATGATATGCAATCAAATATTTTTTGGGTTCAATCCCCAGTGATGTCTATAAATAACAGGTTTATAGAGAGCTGTCACTGGGCAAGAGCCCATAAGGAAAAACAAGAAAATAAAAGAAGGGAAGGAAAAGAAAAGAAGTGAGGCTTGTTGATAGACTCTCCTCTTGGAATAGAGGAGAAATTAATTGATGTACCTGATTATTGAAATGTTAATGGGAGTATGTATACAGGAAAATCAGAAGATAAATAATTGTTTTTAACCTGGTCAATAAGCACTCTATGTGGAAGCATGAGTTTTAAGGCGACAGCATGTCCATGAATTTGTAGGAGATATTAATTTGCCGTTGTGACCACAGGTTTTCACGGTAATGGCTTTCAATGTTTGATTGCGTGACTATGCATATTTTTACATATAGCTTTTACTTAGGATTCATGTGACTTTATAACCTTACTAAATCTGTGACGACAAAGGATGAACCTTGCCGGTACGTGTGCCAGACTGTTATCCTAGAATTTATAAATTCAGTCCTTCTAGTTGTGTGAAGAAGTATTTTTTTTTATATATATATAATCATTATTCTAAGTAGCCTTCAAATGCAGGTTATCGTGAGCGCAAATTTTTTTTTTTTTCCTTTTTTTTTTTTTTTTTTTCTTACAGATGATTCAACAAGGGGAATGTCATAGTTGTCTCAGAATTGGCTGACTAAAGTGGCGCACAAAGGTTGTTTATTACGAATATATTTGATATCTTCACACCTTGAATTGGGAGTCGAGATTTTATCTCTGAAAATATTATGAACATCACGAAAGGAGATTTTAGTTTAATTACCCAGGGGACTTATGTTATCCATGGGTTCTAGGACCAGAAATGGTTATCTTTATTAAATGTACCTTATGGAAGAATCTGCTATTGCATTTGAAAAAAAATATGGAATGAAGTAAACCGCTATATATTAAATGCATTACAAAACGTCCACTCACCTTTTAGAATTTGCGATGTTTCGTGGCCTTATGGACTCCACTTCAGCATGGAATGTGTTAACTCTGTTTCAGGTTATTGGAATATTCCCTTTTCTTATAAAAATACTGATCTGTTTTTTCTTTCTTTACTTGGTGAAGTATTTGGGTAATTTTTTGGATCGCTGTTTACCAGACACCGTCGCTTTGAAAAATCCTTAAAAAACAAATATGTAACACTAATCTGAATGTAATTTCATATGTTACGTGTAAGAAATTTACTCAGCACAATTATTGCAAAGCAACGCTTCTATAGTAAAATGAATAAGATTGGAATTTTGCCGTTTGTAGGGGTTTTAAAGTTACTGAATTATTATTATTATTATTATTATTATTATTATTATTATTATTATTATTATTATTATTATTATTATTATTATTATTATTGGAATTTTGCCGTTTGTAGGGGTTTTAAAGTTACTGAATTATTATTATTATTATTATTATTATTATTATTATTATTATTATTATTATTATTATTTTTATTATTATTATTATTATTATTATTATTATTATTATTATTATTATTATTATTATTATTATTATTATTATTATTATTACTATTATTGGCATTATTATCAGTTTATCACAGAAGTAGGCTAGCATCAACTTATCAGTTTACATCTTTGGTTGTAATGCAGACATATATATATATATATATATATATATATATATATATATATATATATATATATATATATATATATATATATATATATATATATATATGTCTGCATTACAACCAAAGATGTAAACTGATAAGTTGATAATAGCCTAATTCTGTGAAAATATGACTTTGCAAGTCATATGCGATAATTGCCGCATAGAAAGTGATTATGCAACATCTTCGTAAAGTTGCTTATGTGAAAGGAATTGAGGAAGTTGTAGAATTAAAAGATAAAACTGGTGCCCTATAAAATCCGAAAAGCATAAAGAATCCCTGACTTACGGGAGTGTTCGTTAAAAGTAACGTTTTACCTTGGGTATGATTGAGGAATTATGTTAAATTTTATTAGTTTTGATCCTTTTAGTAATAGAAAATGCAACAAGAGTACTTCATGACTAGTGTCGTGAACATTTTAGACTGTAACACTTTTGTTTTAATATAACAACATTTGATACACATACAAAAGTGAACAAAATCGTTATTTTCTATTTACTCTGTTTTTATTGTTTTCCTGCCGTTTCCTTCACGTGAAACAATATGTCGCAGTGAAATGTGTTTAAAGAAGTAGAGTTTCAGAGTATTGCTTTTTACTTCATTATGTAACCCTGTCCAGGGGGCGATTTAAATCTCCAAGGATAGTAAGAAATAATCTTAGTGTAACTGTTAATCCTCTTATAATTATTTTTATTCTGTTTCATATTTTTCTTTACTTTAGGAGTCTTTCTCCTTTATGGTAAAACCTTAG
Source organism: Palaemon carinicauda (assembly GCF_036898095.1). Classification (NCBI taxonomy): domain Eukaryota; kingdom Metazoa; phylum Arthropoda; class Malacostraca; order Decapoda; family Palaemonidae; genus Palaemon; species Palaemon carinicauda. The sequence goes on from NC_090730.1 coordinate 41,588,375, forward strand.
TAATTGTATCATCATTGTTATGGATAACCCTGAAATTATATAAATACGTGGGTAACTTGTAAGCTTTCGATCAAATTTTCAAGGATAACTTATACCAGCAACACTAATAATATGATAGGCAGAAACATAGTCATTTCAGTTTTAATAGCAGCAAAAGTAGTCTAGGTGCAGTTGTTATAAAACACATGCATTTAGTCACATTATTTTATTGTATTTGGGAGGAAGTTGTTAGAACTATGGCAATCATCCAGGTGATAATTCGACCCACTACATCTGATTGTTATATATTTTTAAATAATGGTGAGTTTGATGGAACGGTCGCATAACTCTTCTTCTTTTCTGAGAATCAGTCACAGGTTCACTGCCCAGAGACACATTCGAGAGAAACAATAAGAGCATCTGACACAAGGCGAGAGGAGAGTAAAAGCTAGTGACCAACAAACGGAGATAAAAAGAAAGTCCATCCTCAGGACTGTGTGTATAGGGAGGGAAGAAAGGCAGGGGGAGAAATGAGGGGAAAATGTGGAAGTTGAAATACTCCGATAAAAGGAGAAGTGGGGCAGGGGTGATAGAAAGGAACGGGAAAGGAATAGGGTTGAAACTGGAGGGAGAAAATCTAGGAGGATAGGAAAAGAAGCGAAATCAAGAGGAGGTGAAGCTGATACGAAATACTGAGTTCAAAAAGAAAGAGTTCTAGTCTGCTCCTATTCCACGTTGTTCTCGGTGGCTTTCTTGAACCGGCTTTTTGATAGTTGATAAGATTTTTTTATTCATCTTTGAGAAATAATTAAAAGCACTTTTTTACATATTTTCCAATATATTTTACAATATTCCTGACTCTCCTACTCCAACCATATATAAGGTTTTAATTAATTCCAGATCTAAAGTAACCGTGTAATCAAATTAAATTACAACTACTGCTTTATGTAAATCACTTCATTTATGACAAATACATTTTCCTTTTAAACACTCCTGTCCCTCAAAGGGACTTTTAAAACAGATTGACAACCTAATTTGGAAATCCTGAAAGCGGATATATGAAGCGTCATTCGTTTAACGTCAGGCAAAAACCTTATTAGTATTCCAAAACTCGTCTGAAATGTCTTTCTTGTGACTCAAATTGTCCCGGAAATTCGAAAATATATTTCACCTAAATCACCGCTCGTCAGCCTACCTCACCCGAGTTATTTTGCTTCAATGCCGAGAGGAAAGAACAGTTCTTTTTTTTTAAATACTCGATCTGAAATATATATATATACTGCGTCTCATTCTTTACTATGTTATAAATATCCTTTGTGGTATTTTCATAGCTGTTCGATTTCAAGACCCTGTAAACCAAACGACTTGAAGAAACAAATCCCTTTTATTCTGGTGATTAAACCTCTCTCCTGCTAGGTTATATACTATACAAAGAAAGCTTACTTGCCAAAGAATTATCAAAGCATCTGACTACATAAAGAGTCTTAAAGCCTC
>NC_090730.1:41594847-41599847 GCF_036898095.1 Palaemon carinicauda
TAACGTATAACGGTACTCGTATTCATAATTACTAAGTAATCATTAAATTAGTTTACGGTACATAAAGGATTGTAATAAAATACCTTCACCACACTCACTCTCACACACACACACTCGCACACATAAATACAGTACATAAAAACACACACATATTCACACACGCGCATATATATATATATATATATATATATATATATATATATATATATATATATATATATATATATATATATATATATATATACATATGAGTAGTAGGTAACCTCAAGGACGATGAGAGATTAACATAAAGGCGGAATGTCTAGGACTAGTGGTAGGTGAGCATATGTTGAAAAGGTCTGTGGATAGAGCACTGTCAAGGAATAATGTTGGTGAAATAGTTAGATAAATGAAAGAAGTTATTAGGTGAAGGATTAATGTTAATTTAATAAGTTGAGATTGTAAGATTTCAGGGAAGAATTGGTTGTGTGATGGGTAGTCCCAGTGGAATAGAGGCTGATAACGAGGAAACTAAAACTGATAAAACTATTATCAAGGGTTGATGACAATATTTTCCTGAGAAACTCAAAACAAAATAATTGATTCGATTAGTGATAAGGAATTCGTAATAATAAAATTGTTTAATTACCATCCCACCGAAAGAAGGATTGCTTGAAATTTTTATTAAACTCGAATCAGTGAAAGCTTTTTATTGATTGACTAGTGAAATATTGGCTATATAACCAGGAGTTATGGTCGCTAAGGTTCATTCGACCCCTAAGAGCAACTAGGGGAAATCCCAGTAGTTGCACGAAAAAACTAATCGAAGACTTGACAGCAAAATGAATGAAAGGTATCATGAAAGAAGCAAAATAAAGATAAAACTCGCACAGGTACGAAGGAACGTTCTAAAGACTCCAAATAATTCTTATAGGGTAGTGCGTGTTGTGAACTGAGAACATTATCCTCCTACAAGGTGATAACTTGTAGATTTTGGCAGAAACGATACGGGGAAAGGAGGATATTAAGGTAGCGCAGTTACAGGCCGAAGAAACCTTTCAAAGACAAGTAATTCATACAGTGTAATGCGTGATGGGCGGTGAGAGCACTACCCTCCTACGGGGACTAAAACTTGAGGATTTTGTATAAAATGGGCTTTATAGAATAAAAGTAAGGTCGCCTTTAAAGACTTTGCAATTTTGTCTTCAATAAGAAAATTCCATGGGTCAAAGGTGAATTACTGTACTTAGAATATAAAATAAGTCGAGATAGGGAAATGTTTATTAATATGCAAATGAGGGAAAGAACGAAAACTTAATGCAGTTGGATAGGAGAGATGAGTGTGATAAAAGCAGTAAAATTTTTAGGGCCTCGAAAGTATAAATTTGTTTCAGAAAGCCAAGTTTTACCTGTTTATCTACCTATCATCTAGATATCTAACTAGATGGGCAGTAAGTAGAGAGCATGCCTTCGCCGCGTCAAGCAGTCATGTTTTGCTCCTAATCCCACTGCGTAATTCTACTTCGATTTATTTTCTTCAAAGTCTAATGAATTTGTCATTGGTTCATATCACCACACATCCATTACGTTTCGTTGAAATTGGTTCTGTATTTTTTGCGTAATATTCACAAACAACAAAAATTAACATTGCGATTATTTTCAAAGTACTGCTACGTACTTGTATTTTGATATATTTTATTCAAAATGTTACCGATTCATCTTTGTGTTATAGCAAACAAGTTTGGTCACATTAGGTACCCTACTATGAGATTCAGCGCCTCTGTAACACGGTTTTTTCGCAATAACTTTTTTTCTATGAATTTCATAAATATAACGCTTATTCAGAATACACATTATATCTACACATAAATTTTGACTATATTCTGCATTACGTAGGTTGAATAAATTTGGTACTTTATTAAGTAAAAGTGACGATTTTTGAAGACGGGCCAACTTACTCAGAGAAAAGGTTTCGAACGCACTCGTTACGTAACTTATGACGGCATTTCTTCTCTCTTTCTCGATTGATGATTGGTTATACGTAACGAAGGCTATACCTCTGCCAACAATAACACAAAAGTGTAAATAAAAGCAAAGCAGTACACCTTTATGAACTCTGAAACCTCTCCACTGAGAATTGTCATAATGAACAAACGAACAAAATATGTTAATAAATACAAAAACACTTCGATTATTTGTCCAACTCCCAAAATAAGTTTCCTAAGAAATTACAGTCTACTTTATAGGTCACAATCAGATTGACAAAGTGTATGGAATAGTTGGTAATTTTCAAAAACATAGTAGACCAGCTTGATTTGATAACTGCTATATCCAATGTCAAGCAATTTTTATTCATTGTCTATCTACCTACCTATTTACTGTAAAAAAAAAGATAGCCGGTACCGTATTTTCGCTTTAAACCTTCACCAATAATTATTGTCAGAATGATGACTTCATGAGGATCCACCCACTTTGGCCTCGTTATAATTCAGGATAACACTGAAGGCTATCATGGGCATTGTTGGATCAGAAAATTTAAATTCTGGCTATAAAAACTCATTTCTCGAGTAGTTGTAAGAAGTGCTAAATGATCCTCAAGGATCCCAGCAGTTGGCCTATACGTTTAATTCATGTATACTACTGTTGGGGTACTACTGCTACAGTAGTATTACTACGCTAGCACAGATACCCCACCCACATTTATGTATCGTTTCGCCATTCATAAAGTCTTTGTCATGTTTTTTCACTGTGCAATAAGCCATGGCCTCCTCAGAAATTAAATTTCAAATTAGATTATAGGTTATTTCATTAAGCTGACAAATTATGGCAACTGGGTATGTTATTGCCGTTGATGAAGCTAAAGATAAAGTATGGTATCATTCCTTCATTGCATTATCATCTTTACTACTATTTGTTTGCTACATGTAGTAATTATTTTAAAGGATAAATTAATTATGTTCACTTTAATTCTATAAATTCCCATTAGATGTACAAATAAAACTCCTAAAACTATTCATGATTTATTTACAAAATGCAGTCATGCCCAAAACATAGCCAACACTGTCGTACGGCCTAAGAAGAAGAAAAGAAATTATATCGGATGATACGTTGGTCTGGTGGAGATTTTAGCACAAAAATCTTATCTTAACCAAAGTAGTTATATAAAGACTGTTTACATACAATCTCTCTCTTTCTCTCTCTCTTGGTGGGATAGTGAATAGTTATTGGAAATGTTCAAAAGCCTAAATGACATTACAAGTATTATAATCAAGTTACGCTAGGTACAAATCAGACCATAAACATTGGATTTAAACTAGAAACTGGATAATTACCTATTCAGGCTATAGTAAAAATGGCCACGGGCTTTCTATTGACTGTAAAAAGTTGCAAGTCGTAAGACAAATGCAGTTTTGCAACCACGGGGGCAATTCCACATCCTGTTAGCCATTCTTGAATGTTATGGGTTTCAGAGTCGATGGAAGAAGGTGAATGGGTGTCTGGTGGATGGGCGGGGCAAAATTTTGTCCAAAGCTGTTTACATTGCTTACGTAATGAATGTTTTCGACTCTTGGCTCGTTATCACTGGCCATGGCGTCGGCTAGATCATTTTTACTCTATAAAAATTCAAACTATTGGGTTTAGGTTATTGATAATGCTGACAAAATTTGTGTGTGGTTGTAAAATATACATATGTCAACTTTCAGCTACATCCGATGCTTTGTTAAGGAGCAAAGTCCAAAAAACCGTGTTACAGAGGCCCTGAATCTTATAGTAGTTTTTGTGTAAATTTGGTCATAAACAAACAAACACACAGAGGTAAATACATACCCTTTGCAAAATATTCGATTTTGACGAAGGCTAAAAGAATGTAATTGATAATTGGTTTTATTCCATCGGGATTTTCTTTCAGGCTATGAAGGGATTGAAGGCATGATATGACTTGAGAAACTATTGTTGAATGTAAATATCGCCCCACAAATCTCGAGAAAATCTTAAAGAAATCTTTTTTATAAAAAAAATAGGAATAATTGTAGTTTTTAACATGAAATTTAATCAGAAGTGTACGAAGAGTCCGAGTCAGTAGACATCTGAATTATTGATATTATAAGGGCAAACATTTTATTTAAAACTAATTTTGTATATTTCATTGTCTCTTATTAAATATACAATGAAGCAATCGTTACCCGCTTACTTACTAACATAGAAACCTTTATAGGCAGACAGTAAAGCCTTTTACATTTTGCGCCCTTTTAGTCCCCGTGTGTTCTGTTCTTTATCAATAACTCTTTTACGAGAGTCCCCAGTGACTTTCTGAACGTGACCCATTTATTTTGGAGCATGGGTGAGCGTCAAAGGAATGCGCCCGTCTACACGAAGAAAACATGATGACTAAGCTTTGGAATCGCTGCTACAAAGGCGTAACCTTCCTTCCCCTCCCATTACTAACTATGATAGAGAGAATTTTTAAATATTCCTCCTTAGAATGTTCACCGTGGCGATGCTCCGTTTCCGGCAATCTTCACTTTGATATAGATTTTCATGAAATGACATTTACTCTCTCTCTCTCTCTCTCTCTCTCTCCTCTCTCTCTCTCTCTCTCTCTCTCTCTCTCTCTCTCTCTCTCTCTCTCTCTCTCATTGATTTTTATGAGCTCCGCAGTCCTGTTGTTGTTTGTCTTTGCTTATTTGTTTTACATGCGATGTAATAAAGGGAACTTGATATTCAGACTGGCAATATTCTCTACTTAGACTCTGAGAGCCCTGTTCCCCTTAAATATCTCGCTCGTGTTTAATGCAATAGAAGTGAAACGGGGGATATCAAGGAATTTATCAACAATCTATTGTACGCAATACGTAAAAAATAACGAATTATTATTTAGATAGATATGCACACACACGAACACGCACACACACATTCATCCTCTCCCACCTCTCCCTCTTTCCTAACTACAGCACGGTAGTTTCGGCAATTTGTGGTAGGCTGTAGTTTCCGAGTGTACCTCTCAAGGTACCCTTCTTACA
>NC_090730.1:41604847-41627347 GCF_036898095.1 Palaemon carinicauda
TGAATAAACGCAGATATGAATATTTGTCTTCAGGATCTCTTGTGTCACATAGACAATCCCTCGGGCGAAGGGTACAAAGTCTGGTAGGGTCAGATTGGTAGAGAATAATTGTTCCCGGAAACAGCGCTGGTGTCTAGGGAATCAGGAAGGTCTTTAAGAGTGTTTTCAGAAAATATTTCACAAGAGAGAAGTACAGTAGGGTGGAGAGTAGTGTCAAGAAGTGGGGTGCCAGTACATAAGTGAGATAATCATGTCGTGAATTGTAACGGCGAAATAAGCGATGAAGGTAGGAAAAGAAAATATCCTACGGGATTAGTGCTAAAATGGCACTATTGGAATAATGCAAGAATATCAGTAGAACTACAAAAGTTTAAATGTTTTTATGTATAACAGTCTGACATCAGTCTCTTTTTATAGTTTATACATGAAATATCTATTTTAATGTTGTTACTGTTCTTAAAATATGCTATTTTAATTGCTCATTACTTCTTTTGTGGTTTGTTAGTTTCCCTATGTCCTTTCCTCACTGGGCTGTTTTTCCCTGTTGGAGCTCTTGGATTAAAATAATCCTGCTTTTCCAATTAGGGTTGTAGTTTAGCTAGGAATAATAGTAGTAAAAGGATCCCGCAGAAGAATGTTAATAATGGAAGAGTTGTGATTACCATTGAGAATTTATCGAATAAGAAACTTTTTTTAGAATAATGTCAAGAAATATTGGCATCAATGTTATGAAAAGGTTATCACATACAGGAAATGCTTTAAGACATTAGTTAAAATGTGATATATCTATGACTTGCGGCTTATATTACTACGAAATAATGTTTAAAAAAACAGTCTCTTGGCAGCCTCACTTGTTCGATTTTTTCTTTATTGCTGAGAGAGAGAGAGAGAGAGAGAGAGAGAGAGAGAGAGAGAGAGAGAGAGAGAGAGAGAGAGAGAGAGAGAGAGGTAATAATTCAAGGGCAAAAACACATGTAAATAAATTTAGTGTCAGTGCACTAGATGTTGGTAAAATTAAGCCTCCATCTCTTTATTTAGTTTTAGAACTATTAACTTAACAATTTCGAAATCTATCAATACACACCTTCTTCGTTCATTATGAAAGGTAAAAGGATCTTTCAAGTTATTTAATAAACAAGTTTCAATAAAGGGGAAATAATTCTGCACTTCAAGTGATTTCATGATAATACGAAAACAAAACTAAATTTTTCTGCTATTTGGATATGCAAGACAAGAACAAAACCAAAGTTCATTTTAAAAGAGGTCCATTGGAAGTTGAAAATCAAACCATAATTTTCTAGTCTTGGCTAGTGCCATAACCTCTGTACCATGGTCTTCCTCTGTCTTGGGTTAGAGTTCTCTTGCTTGAGGGTACACTCGGTTACATTATTCTACCTAATTTATAAAATTTGACTTTTCAAATGACCTTTTGAACATTACCTAATATATTCCATACGGCTTTTATCAGACAATGAACCTAGTTGAATTTTGGAAGTAAGAAATTAACTCAAATTCCCCCCCCCTCTCTCTCTCTCTCTCTCTCTCTCTCTCTCTCTCTCTCTCTCTCTCTCTCTCTCTCTCTCTCTAGTGTTTCTGTATGCCGGTGAGTGAATACACTTGTGCGACTCTATAAATATCCTGATTTAACATGGATAACAAAAGGTTATCGAGTGTGATATAGCTACAAGTTTTCTTGAATAGTCGGTGATTAGTTTGAGGTCAGAAAAGGGGGATAAAACGTCGGCATAGGATAGTTATCTTGTGAATTACTAAAAATCTGATCAAGATGGCGCTCTATAATACAGACAAAGCTTGGAGGGACATTGCAGCAGTCAGCAAAAGTAAATTACATGAGTTGGCGAAACAAGAACTCGACCGTCTGATAACAGAGGTTACTAGTAACTCCAACCAGTGTGACGGAAAAATATTTGCAGACATATTGAAACAATATGGTGCAACAAACTGGAGCAAATCTGCAGAAAACATCAGCAAAATAATAGAAGAAATTCCAAAGAAGATCCAAGTGATAAAGAGACTTACAAAGAAAGTTTACATCAATCAACACATTCCATCAAAGAACAATAAGAAGTCCAATATGGTGAATATGCTGATTGATGCATTGGGAAAAAGAATGCCAAAATGGTGCAATACATCTAAGATATGGTATTCCATTAATAATCCTCAACAACTGATTAGAAAATGCGATGCCTGCCATGTTCTAACACATCCTACATGTACTGAAATACAGCAAAAAAATAAAAAAAAATAGAGACACAGAGGTTTTCTGCTCAACATGCTTAGTCTGGATAGAAAATATAATTAAGTCAGGACTAAATCTGCAAATAGTTGAAGATAAAGAAGAAGAAGAAGAAGAAGGAGAAGAAGAAGAAGAAGAAGAAGAAGAAGAAGAAGAAGAAGAAGAAGAAGAGAAAAATGAACAGGATATGTGTAATGATGCAGAGGAAATCATTGATATAACTTATGATGCCATCCAAGAACATACTTATGAAGAAATTAATTATCAGATGGAAACAAATAATAGACCAAAGAGACTCTACCCGGACCTACATACTTTTAGGGAAGAGCAAGAACAAGAAAAAAAAGTAAGATATAGTCTGCAATTTGTTGAAAAGAGAGAATTGCAGATTTGGCAAAAGATGCTACTACAAGCATTCAAAGATATGCGATAATTATGAAGTATATGGTAAATGTGCGTATTTAGACGGATATGGAGATGAATGCAGAGATATCCATCCAAAAATAAGCAAAAACCTAAAAGAAGGAAAAGGATGCAGTTTCAACAAAAAATGTCGATATATGAATCCCGCAACCATGAATGAAAGTAAGAAAACTCAGCAAACTGAAAAGAAAAATGAAAGCAAAAATTAAACAAAAAAGCAGGCCGTGTATATACCGCGCTATGCACCAAAGGCCCCAAGATATGATGCCTTTCCACCCAAATATGCACATTTAGAGCCCAACTACAAAAAATGCATCTATAATGCCAGGGGTTGGTGCAGATATGGGGATAATTGCAGGTATACACACAAAAATAAATATGAAGGTGAAAGAGCAAATATAATAGAAAAGTTGGATTTTTTAATGGCAGAATTCCTGGAAATGAAGAAAAGAACATCATATCAGAACAGGAAGGAAGCATGGGAGAATCCATATTATTACCAATATTAAATAATGGGGATGAAACACAAACCATGATAGTGATGAATGCACAGGGTTTACTCACAAGTAACTCTAAAAGGAAAATAGAGTTCCTAGAAGAACTAACCCAAATTGAAAAAAATAGATATACAGTGGTACCTCTACATACGAATTTAATCCGTTCCACAACCGACTTCGGATGTAGAAAATGTTCGGATGTCGAAACGAATTTTCCCATAAGAATACATTGAAATAGGATTAATCTGTGGTTGAGCCCAAAAACCTATGATAACTTCTTAATAAACTACTACACATAATTTCCCATGAGAATAATGCACACTAAATAAGATAATAGACATTTAAAAAAGAAGAATTATCAAAAAATTATGAATAAGAAACGGGTTTTTAGCGTCACTTTACCTTAGAAACTCCAGCGCAGGTGTTGTTGGTCTTGCTACGCAGAGGAGACGGATGGGCGGCGAGGAGGTAGAGATGTTAACTATGATAAACGTACACTACCGTAACTTATTCTAACTTACACTAAGTGAACTTTAACATGACTTAGCTTATTTTTTTTTATTATTACATTTTATATATTTTTTTATATTTTCTTTTTTCTTTTTGATGATTAATTTTAATCACTTTCACTCTCTACACTAAAAATTGAATGAATTTCTTTTGCTTCACTCTTTGCCGTTTTCTTTGTTTCACTTTTTTTCGCTTCACTCTTTGCCGTTTTCTTTGAATCACTTCCATCCTCTTCATCATGAGTTCGCTTCGTAGTTTTTTTTAAAGAAACTATCGATAGATAGTTGCTTGGTACAGCTTTTCAGAATGTTTCGAAAGTGAGTTAGGCAAACATCATCGAACTGCGCAACTACATGACAAACCTGCAAATTTTTTGGGTGGTATTTGTCGATGAAGTCGACCATGTCTTGATATTTTCCTAACACCTCTTTTATTTGCGCCAAACCTAACACATGTTCTACCTCCTCGATCCCTTCCTCGTCATCACTCATGTGCTCAGACATAGCATGCAGTTCCTTGAGCTCCTCTGTGGTAAGTTCGTCGTGATGTTCGGCGACGAGTTCCGTGACGTCATCTGCGTAGACCTCCAGACCCATGTACTTGCCAAGAGAGACGATTTCCTCTACGTCTTTCGCTGCACCCACCACGGGATCAGGTACGGGGTCAAAACCTTCGAAATCTCGGGGAGAGACTGCATCAGGCCACAGCTTCTTCCAGGCAGAATTGAGGGTCCGTCGAGTTAATCCCACCCAAGCCTGATCTATGATCTTCAAGCAGTGCACGATGTTTAATTGGCTTTTCCAAAATTCACGCAAAGTTAAGTTTGTGCTTTGCGTGACATTAAAGCACTGCTTAAATAGGTGCTTGGTGTAGAGCTTCTTGAAATTTGAGATGACTTGCTGGTCCATGGGCTGGAGGATTGAGGTGGTATTCGGTGGAAGATACAGCACCTTTATAAACTTAAATTCATCGAAGATATCATCTTCAAGTCCGGGGGGGGGGGTGAGCGGGTGCATTGTCAAGGCATAGCAGGCACTTTAAAGGCAATTTCTGTTCATGAAGATACTTTTTCACAGAAGGGCCGAAAACCTGGTTAACCCATTGCACAAAGAACTGCCTAGTGACCCAGCCCTTCAAGTTGGATCGCCAGAAAACATGAAGCTGGTCCTTATCGACGTTGTGTGTCTTAAAGGCCCTAGGGTTCTCGGAATGGTAAACCAGTAAGGGCTTGACTTTAAAGTCCCCGCTAGCGTTGGCATATAGGGCAAGAGTCAACCGATCCTTCATTGGCTTATGCCCAGGCAATTTCTTCTCTTCAGCGGTGATGTAGGTTCGACTGGGCATCTTCTTCCAAAACAGCCCGGTTTCATCACAATTAAACACTTGCTGCTCTACGTAGCCTTCTTCCAGCACGATCCTTTCAAAGTTCTTGACAAAGTCAGCTGCAGCCTTTGTGTCTGCACTAGCAGCCTCTCCGTGGCGAACAACTGAATGAATTCCGGACCGTTTCTTAAATTTCTCAAACCAGCCTTGAAATTGTCTGAGGAAGGTTTGGTTGAACTCTCCTCAGCATCACCCCCAGAGCTCTCCTCCTTCAACTCCGTGAAGATGGCATGCGCCTTCTCGCAGATGATGGTTTCGGTGATGGTGTCGCCAACAATCTCTCTGTCCTTGATCCAGATTAGCAGAAGTCATTCCATCTCTTTTATGATAGGGCTACGGCGTTTTGAAATAATGGTGATCCCATTACAAGGTCTCACTGCTTTAATAGCTTCCTTCTGTTTAAGGATTGTCGAGATCGTTGACATATTACGGCCATACTGTTTAGCAAGTTCACTCAAGCGGACGCCACGTTGATGTTTTTCAATAATTTCCTGCTCTACGTCTAAAGAAAACCTTTCCTTTTTCCTTTTCTCACCACTACCACTACCACTTGCAAAACTAAGCCTTTTAGGACCCATACTTTACGTAAATTACCGTAAAAGGATGCACTTAAAAAATCACTATTAAAACAGTACAATAATAGCAGAACGCACAGGGCAAAACCACAAGAAGCCGACGAGAACAGAGGACTGACCCAAGACGCGCTAATTGAGGGTCCCTCCGAGGTCGAAGTGCTGCCTTCTATCAGCGGAAATAAAAAACACATCAGGCGCTATGAGTACCGACTACACGTACGAGTATTGTTTACTTCGGGTGTCGAAAAAAAAAATTAGGGTGTAGAGTAGGAACGTATTCGAATTGTACTTTGCGTGTCGAGAAATTCGGATACAACCGATACGACGAAAATTGCTTACTTCGTGTGTCGAAATAAAATTTAGGTGTAGAGTAAAAAATTTGCTCGAATTTTACTTCGGATGTTGGAAAATTCGGATGTGGATACATTCGGATGTAGAGGTTCCACTGTATTAAATTTAAGTGAAACATGGTATTCCCAAGAGACTGGCAGTGATGACGAGATAAGGGGTTTCCAGACTTATAGATCAGGCAGAACAAATAGGAATCAAGGGGGAACTGAAATATATGGAAGAGACATGAATCAAGAAAAAGTCTGTGAAAAATACAGCAACACAGAATGTGAATTGATTGCAGTAGAATTTGATTTTGGAAAACTAGTGAATATTGTAGTTTACAGACCCCCAAATACTAAGGAGTTTGACATAATAATAGAAAAGATAGATGATATATGTAGAAACCATAAAGACTGGAATATACTCCTATCCGGAGATTTTAACTTTCCTTTCGTGGATTGGAAAGACCGGATAGAAGAAAGTGGTTGTATGTATACATATAAAAAAGAGAGTATTAAAAGTGCAGAAGATAAGAAGCAATTATAAAAGCTTCAAGATATGTTATTTGAATATAATATGCAACAAATAAACCATATTCCAACAAGAAAGGAAAATGTCCTAGATCTAGTATTTTTGAATGAGGTGAATTATGTTAAAGAAATAATAGTGTATAACACGGGAATTTCAGACCAGAATGTCATAGAATTAATAGTCCATTCCAAAGCAAGTGATCACAGAATTAATCAAAGCACAAAACGTTGGGAAGGATATGGAAAATATAATTCATATAGTAAGAATATAAAATGGTCAGAAATAAATGAAGAACTGAACAAAGAATGGAAAAATGTATTTGTAAGTGATAATACACAGGTAAATACGGACATACTGTACAAAATACTGGAGAATATTGTTGAAAAATATGTACCGAAAAAAAAATAGATAAAAGACATGCATACCAAGAGACAGAAGGATCTTATTTCAAAAAATTAGAAAGTGGAAGAAAAATCTTGCAAAAGGAAAAAAAAACTTGTGGAAAATGATGGAAATAAAATGTAAGATAGAAAATGCAGAATAAAAGATTATACAATCGAAAGAAAATGAAAAAAGGGACTTAGAAGAAAGGATACTTCAAAATATAAAAAAAAAACAAAGTACTTCACTCCTATGTTAAAAAGATGAATGAAGGGAGATTAGAAATAGGCCCTCTGAAGAATTGAAGGACGGCTAACGAATGAAAAAAAGGAAATATGCAACATATTAGCAGAAAAATGTAAGAGTGAGTTCACGCCAAGGATTGCGAATGAGAATAATGAAACAGAAATGAGAGAAAAAAATGATGAATATTTAACGGATATAGATATTAATGAAGCAGATATTTGTTAAAAAAAACTGCAAACACTATCACAAAGCCGCTTGCAATACTGCTAAGACAAAGTGTAGATATGAGCGAGATATATGTTAAACATAAATTAGCTTATATAACCCCTATCTTCAAAAGTGGATCAAGAATAGAGGCAAGCAATTATAGACCTATTAGTCTAAAATCACATATTATGAAAGTGTATGAGAGGGTAATAAAAAAGAAAATAATGAATCATTTAGTTAAAAATTATTTTTTTAATATAGGTCAACACGGTTTTGTGCCCGCAAAAAGTATACAAACCCAACTGATAGCACACTATGAAAACATATACAAAAATATGATAAATGAAAAAGACACATATGTGATCTATCTAGATTTTGCAAAAGCTTTTGACAAGGTAGAACATAATATATTAGAGAAAAAAATGAGAAAGCATAATATTGTGGGAAAGATAGGAAAATGGGTAAAAGAATTCATGCAAAACAGAAAACAGATAGTGGTTGCAACTGACGAGAAATCAGATGAAGCTGAGGTAATATCTGGCCTGCCACAAGTTACGGTATTAGCTGCACTGATGTTTGTTATTATGATCTCAGACATAGACTGTGATGTTAAAAACTCTGTAGTGAGAAGTTTCACTGATGACAAAAGAATAAGTAGAGAAATTACTTGTGATGAAGATAGGAACTCACTACAAAGAGATCTAAACAAAATATATGAATGGGCGGAGATAAATAGGATGGTATTTAACTCCAATAAATTTGAATCAATAAATTATGGAAACAGAGAAGGAATGGTATATGCACACAAGGGACCTAATAACGAATCAATCACAAACAAGGAAGCAATTAAAGACCTTGGTGTAATGTTAAATAGGAATATGTTATGCAACGAACAAATAACAACACTGTTGGCTAAATGTAAAGCAAAAATGGGAATGTTATTCAGACACTTTAAAACAAGAAAAGCTGAACACATGATTATGCTTTACAAAACTTTTGTACGTAGTTCACTCGAGTACTGCAATGTGATATGGTACCCACACTACCAAAAGGATATTGCACAAATAGAGAGTGTACAAAGGTCCTATCCTGCTAGAATAGAAGAAGTTAAGGACCTTGACTACTGGGAAAGACTGCAATTTTCAAAACTATACAGTCTAGAAAGGAGAAGAGAACGCTACATGAAAATACAAGCATGGAATCAAATAGAAGGAATTACTGAAAACATCATGGAGCTAAAAATATCAGAAAGAGCATGCCGGGGTAGATTAATAGTGCCAAAAACTATACCAGGAAAACTAAGGAAGGCGCACAGGACATTAATCCACTACGCACCAGTATCGATAATGCAGCAACTATTTAATGCGCTGCCAGCCCATCTAAGAAACATATCAGGAGTGAGCGTAGATGTGTTTAAGAATAAGCTCGATAAATACCTAAGATGCATCCCAGTCCATCCAAGACTGGAAGATGCAAAATACACCGGAAGGTGCATTAGCCACTCTCTGGTGGATATACGAGGTGCCTCACACTGACGGACCTAGGGGAACCCAAACATAAAATAAGGCAATAAGGTAAGTCTCTCTCTCTCTCTCTCTCTCTCTCTCTCTCTCTCTCTCTCTCATTTCATCATACTTTATTGTTTAACAGAAAAACAATATCCATTGTTGGGTGAAAGTATTTACAATGATTTCAATAAGAAAAATGGTTAATTTATGCATGAGTAATAATCAAAAGATATTTTTATCAACTCTAATGCTAGTGAAAATTATAATGATGGCCGGGATTGTTCAGTCTTGGATAGATTATATCTCATTACTATGCCTTCTTTTTAAAAAATCAGTCTCCTTTGTGATTTAGGGTTTAATGATGAAAGTTAATGGAGTACTTCACGGCTGTATGGGTTTAAAGTCTATGGAAGACAAGGGTTTTTATATAGAATTTCATGCCAGTATGATACGTTAAACAAAAGCAACACCGAGAAATACTGCTTAGACAATGTGTTGTGAATATATGTTGTTATTATTATTATTATTATTATTATTATTATTATTATTATTATTATTATTATTATTATTATTATTATTGTTGTTGTTGTTATTATTATTATTATTACTTGCTAAGCTACAACCCTAGTTGGAAAAGCAGAATTCTATAAGACCAAGGGCTCCAACAGGGAAAATAACCCAGAAAGGAAAGGAAATAAGGAAAAACTACTAGAGAAGTTTAAGAACAATAATAATATTGGAAAAATCTTTCATATGTAAACTATAACAACTTGAAAATAACAAGATAAAAAGTTAAATATAACAAGAAGAGAAACCAATAGAATAGTGTGTCCAAGTGCACACTCAAGCAAGAGATCGGTAAATCATAATGAAAGTCAAATATTTGGAGGAGCTTCTTATTATATGCGAGTTAAATATCAAACAACAGTAATGTAAAATTACAATTAATCAAGAATTAATTGAAAAAAAAAATAACCATTGGTAGAGTTATAGAGTCAACATGAATATGAGATACGAAAACCCCTCTTTTTCAGTTGTTGAAATTGACCTAAAGTAACAAGGGAGGTCGACTTTTTACTAACATTAGCTCCGTACCTCTTTTGATCAATATCAGAATTTTGTGTTAGACACATCTAATTAGGAATTCCACCTGGATTCATTCATCATATTCGGTTAAAATGAAAAACAATATTAACATATAGTTTGACATGCATGAAGTTCAATCAACAAAAAAGAATATGTATATCTGGTTAAGGATACATATTAAGAGGATAAAAACAATGATGAAGGAAAGGAAGAAAACAAGGCTGCAGATGAAGTAGCTATAATGAATGTCGAAATTAAAATAAATATATTATTAATTAGAAGAAAGACAGAATAGACAAACCTGGATCTGTCCCTACACCCGGAATTGTAACCTGGCTAACATTGAAGAAAAATCTTATGTCCAACACCAAAATACCCAAAATCAGCAATTAACTTGATTTTTGGGATTTTTGCATAATCATCAAAAATGAATGAGAGATTAGAGTGCGTTTTGAAATAAAGTAAATTTAGCGAGTCACTAATGGGATAAGAATATATTGCGCTTTTTAACATTTTATTTTAATAGATATAAAACAAGAAAATCAGTCATACAGATTATGATTATATATATATATATATATATATATATATATATATATATATATATATATATATATATATATATATATATATATATATATGTACACGAACACACACACACACACATATATATATATATATATATATATATATATATATATATATATATATATATATATATATATATATATATATACATACAAGAACCAACTTATGAAACAGTAACTTTACTACTATTACAACTTGTATCCAATATATAACACAAATAATATCTTGAGAGCCTATATGCTGAGATAAATCACCCTAAGGTTAGCAGTGTGTGGAAAAGCTGCCATAGATCATTCCTACTGGAATAGAGAGGAAGGTACGTGTGACTAGAAAGGTGCCTTGGGTGTATTTCCGTGTAATATGGGCACTGAAACGGTAAAAGGACTTGGCAGGAAGACATGCTAGTTGAAAGGATCATAAGAAAACATGTTTGCAGAGACCAAAGAGAAAGAAGGATTTATATTTATTCTTTAAACTAGAAACAACGATGAAATATTCATTGGGCCTTCACATAATTTAGTTCAGGAATAAAAATAGGTTTTCTGACGGTATAATCTTCCAGACTGCGCGTTAGTTCATTTGTGTTTTTCTTTTTTTCGTCTGATAAAATAATACTAATAGATAATGAACACTGTAAAATACAATATGATTGAGAGAGAGAGAGAGAGAGAGAGAGAGAGAGAGAGAGAGAGAGAGAGAGAGAGAGAGAGAGAGAGAGAGAGAGAGAGAGAGAGTACTTTTTCTTTAAAACAATCATTATCTTTAAGAAGAGTCGTGTGATATTTTCTCTTTCTAGCAATGACGAAGTAAGCGGAATTTTAGTCCTAATTGCATAAACTTTTAATCAACTTTCTCAACAAAGATCTAAAACACGAGCATTAACATTCATGATAAGGAGAAGTCTTATTTGGGGTCATGGAGACTCATTGTTTGGAGTACTGATTCGAGACATATGATTAGTTGGAAATATTTATTCCTTCGCATATAGTAATGTTTCAGGCATTTAGATATTTAAAAACTGAAACAGTAGAAACAACTTATTTAGATTTTCAATTCACTTTTTTATCTAGTAACTTTTTCCCCTCTAAGCTCCTTCCCTTTGTGAGCTTCCCCAGCGGATAGCTGAACGTGGCCCAATAATTTTCAAGCTCGAATGATCGTCAAAGGGACGTGCCAGCTATCTCTGTAGCAAGAATGACAAGGGCTAAGCTTTGGAGTCGCTCTTAGAACCAATCCTTCCTCCCTAAACTGTTACTGACATTGATAACACAAAGCTTTGAATCTTCCACTTTGGAATAATATTGATCGAAATTAAGGGGAAATGAACACATTTTCTCCCTTTAGATTTTTCTCGTTCATCCCGTAAGTATTTTTCACTTTGATTATGAAATGTTATTGTAATAGAGAATTATTTTTCTCGAATGAAACTGAACATAAATTCCTAGTATATTACATAAGAGATTTACATCTGATATCTCTAAGACGTAAGTATGCAATGGCAATGGGTCTACATTTACTTTTAACTACACATCTTTCAGCCTTTTAGTACGATGATTATTTATAAACTGTCGTGCTATGATAAAGGGAAGCGTACTCAATGACCAGATACAATAGAATTTAGCAGCCCAAACCAATCTAGCGCAACGACACTCCTTTCTTTTAAGAATATTAAGGTTAATTGGAGCAAGAAACACAGGATCCCCAGTGGCGGTAAAAACACCTTATGTAACACGTTTTAGTCATCATATGTGGTCTTTTCGGCGTCCCAGCGGCCACCAGTAGCACATAAATTAGACTTCTACTTCAGCTCCGTCCTTTCTTCTTCTGGCCTACTGCCAGATCAAAAGCGGTGAACACAGTTTCTGTACAATTTTCCTTCTAGCTACATGAAAACTTTCAATAGGTAAACTTTTTTCACTTATTTTCTCGAAAGAATTTATACACTATTTTCCAAAGTATTTTAGGTTTGAATATGAAAGCCTTTTTTCTCTTCGCAGAAAAGGGGTATGAGTGAGGGGGGGAGGGGTCACAGTAAACACAGAAACACAGAAAACAAATTTGAAACTCATTGTACATTTTAAGTTTTATTGCTTGTTAGCTGCAGTCTCCTGCCAAGATCTGTTGAACTGTCCGAGGTGTTTCACTTTCATGTCAAATATACTTTGATAAATCAATTAATAATAAATATCAAGAAAGATTTCAATATTACTAGTAAGATTAACAGTTTTTTTTATTGAAGTGAAGAAGAACAGTTCATAATGTGACTTTTTACAATCATAGAAAAGATGTCTTATATGAAGAACGTGCCAAAGAGTGTAATGCAATACCTTTGCCCTTGTATATCTCCATCAGGTCCTACCTTAAATGGCAGTCGCTATCAATTCCAATTATTCAGAATGTGACATTAATCTTAAGATTTAGGCTACTTTCAAGGAGTCACTAATCCTTTGATCATGCTTAGTCTAGATATGAAGTAAGTCTACTTAATGCAGGTAAGTGAACTGCGTTATGGTGGCTCAAAGGATTTTCTTAAGGCCTCTTCTCGGTGTTATTGAATGTACAAATGGTATTTGTTAAGCTTCGAGTATGTGTAAAGGTTTAGAGCTGTTACGCTTTGCCTGACTTAGTCAAAGTCACGCGATGAAGCAAACTGATGAAATCAGATAAGAGAAATGGGGGAATAAGATTAAATAATGTATAAATTGTTAGATGTTGCATAGTTCATCCTCAATTCCATTGTTATTATTATTATTATCATTATTATTATTATTATTATTATTATTATTATTATTATTATTATTATTATTATTATTATTATTATCATTATTATTGTTGTTTTTGTTGTTATTACTATTAAAAGAGCGGAAATCCCTAAAAAGGCCAGTGATGTAAAAGCAATATTTAATTAATCATGAATGGGCATTCATAACAAGATATGTAATGTAAATAGATGGAAACGGGGAAATATGGAAAAAAGCTGATTGCAGTAAAAGAAATAAGGACAGTGCATTCAACGACACTACAAAGACGCTTTGTAGCCAATTGCTATTGACTGATGAAACTAGCCTCATTGCAACTTCGATCAGAGATTAGGGAGTGTATCCAAATTATGCAGAGTAAGCAGGTCAATATTAAATTTTTGGGCTCAGGCCATGTAGTCCTGATGGAAGTTCCTAATAGGTAGCTTCCTAGGGTATATTTGACTTTAGCGATATTCCCAGAGAATTTTACTTTAAGGTATCGAGAATTCTAACTCCTGGAGCGAATATCCCTAAATAATCTCACAGGGATATCGCATAATATCAGAGGACGTATTCTTGACACGTCACATAGCTATCTTCACCCCGAACAGTATTAACGCTTTGAGGGGTTACAGTGACAAGAATCTGAAACGAGAATGAAAAGAGAGCCGCTCATAAGGCATCTCTCCTATTCCGTTTCCAGTGTGTATCTGATGAAGGCGGTAGCGCCCTCTTTGTTCCTTTTCGTGTAGTTTTACTACTCGGTGTTTTCCCTTGTGTTCTCTCGTTATTTGGATTTAATTCAAAATTTTGATGACTTCTTCGTCCTCTTCTGCCTCTGGAAAGTTGAGTATTATCTTTACTATGTATAAATGTAAGCTCTTGTCGTTTTGTATTAAATCAAAAGTGATATTAACGTAAACAAGACATGTTGCCTACCGGAGGCATCCTGGATGCTATCTCTTGCTATTTATGGGTCATTTAGTTAGCTAGAGCGACATTCCCGGTTTGTTTTGCTTTAGTAATCTAGCTATTTAGCTCCTCTAGGAATGCTTATATAATGTCGTTAGTTTTTAGTTTGGTGTTTTAGGTAACTGATCTTGCCCTTCGCGAGGCTTAGTAGCCTACTATTGTTTCCAGAGGCCGTGTAATACTGTTTTTCCCAAATATCTAACAAACCGGTTTATGAATTTCCATGAAACTACAGTAATGAATGTTTCAAACATTGGCCTAATTTTTAGTGGTACAATGAATTGACAGATGTGCTTAATTAACCCGTTTACTCTTAGAAAAAAGAGCAACTTCTTCCCTTCCTTCAGCGCGTTTCGAAGAAGTGTTACTTAATCACGTAACTATGGCCATCCTAGAACTCCACCCCCCTTCCTTCTTGCCTTCTTTCCTTCATTCCCATTGTTATTAGGCTACCAAGTTAATCCCTGCTAGGAAAGACTGTGTACTGCACATATGAAATGAGCCGGAAGAGCAATAAAATGTTTTGTGGTGGTAGATAATGATTAGATGGTTAACACAAATTATCAAACATAATAGAAGAGGTTTAAAACAGGGGTGTGGAGTCGCACAGAGAGATATTCTACTCGGACTCCTACAAATTTTAGATTTGCGACTAAAAAATAAAATAAAAACATTAGTAGAAATAGAAAACAATTTATTTCCTTGAGAGTGATGATAAATAAAATGTATAAGTGTCCATTTCCAGCAATTGGTGATAACATTATTTTGGAAAAGCAAAGCTAATAAATACTTTGATACGAGTATATCAGCTTGGCATGTAGACAATGTCAATGAATTTTTCAAAGTAAGGATGATTGGTTTATTAATTGAAGTCTGGTATAATTCCAGTGACAAAGTCGCAATGATATTTGTCACATACCTTTTAAGTAACAAAAATAGGTACTGGTATTTATAACGTAAATGAATATATAAAACTATAGGTTGAAATATAATAAATCTTATGTACGTATGAACACACACACACACACACACACACACACATATATATATATATATATATATATATATATATATATATATATATATATATATATATATATATATATATATATATATATATATATATTGATGTATGTATATATATATATATATATATATATATATATATATATATATATATATATATATATATATATATATATATATATGTATATATATATATATATATATATATATATATATATATATATATATATATATATATATATATATATATATATATATATATATATATATATATATACATATATATGATTTCAAAATTCATCAAATGGCCGATGTCAATGACCTTATATGAAACATCTCTCAGAAGTCTACCTTCTAAGGAATTCAAGCTACTCTCTCTCTCTGGTGAAATTGATATGATAAATTATATCAAACAATGCTCTCTGTCATTTTCTTCCTGGCAATTGATGTATCGAGTAACCTGTGTTGTATGGAAGAATGAGTCCTGCGGCTTAACTGAAAGAAAACTATATTTCTATTGCTTTACCAACACTCGCTTGAAGTGCGAAGTGTAGGGTTAGCATGGCTTCTTTCGTCTCCTGTCATAAGTCTCATTCTTGATCTTCAATATAAGTGAGTGGGTAAGATATAAAACGTTGGTCTTGTGTTTAGGTAAAGTCTAAAGTCACGAATCACATTGCCAGATATGCTGAACTTTTACTGACAAAAAATTTCGTATTGCCTGGGGTAGGTCATATGACAAATATCTATGGAGTTAAACAGGAGTTTAACAATTCGGGGGATGGGAGGTACAGGGTAAGAAACGTTATATCAACGTCACTGAGGGACGTCATCACTTTTGCGAATGGGTGGGTGGCTAAGACTGGCTTTAGCCTCATTTTCGTGAGTAAAAAAGTTAAGGAAACGTAATTGGCAATGCACAGTATTTCCCAAAATTAGGCCATTGTATGAAGCGCTCACTGTTTTGATATCATGGAAATCTATCAGTTATTTTAGGAGTTATTTAAAAAAAAACAAAAAAAAAAACACTATTACACGGCCTCAGGAAATGATAATAGGCGTCTGGCCCTATACTTTCATGCATAATATAAGTTTTTTTGAGTGTTATTTTATTGAAGCTTTAGGCAAATATTTTATACATGTAAGATATTGTTGAATGTTCTTTCCAAGATTGTATACGAGAGAGTTTCGGTGAATTAGGTAATCGATTCTCACCTTACATAGGCTAGTAACCTAGGTACATTAGTATACTTTCGCACATCCCGATTTTTCTTTTCTCCTCCGGAAGCTAAGTTCAATCCCTCTCTCCCTCTGAGTAAGCCTTTGGCTTAATCCTAGAGGTTCTATCTGTATAATAATTCAGGTATAACTATTCTAGGATATGTCTGTCCTGACCTGATAACCAGAGTGACTGTTTTTTTGGGTTAGGGCAGAACATCAGAGTTTCTAGTCTGTGGTCTGCTTCTTCCTAGCATAGAGAATGAGTCTCCTTTGCTAGGTTAGGGGCGGATACAGGAAGCTTTGCTTCCGTAGTCCACGTCTGAAGGATTCTGTATGAGATGATTCCTTCCTCTAGTGGCCTAGCAGACTGTCCTGTGTTTTTTTTCTTGGGCTGGATAATGAGTTTTCACTGTTGCCCGGCGAAATAACTTCACCTAACTTTGTTCTGGTTGGGAGGAGGATAGCAAGTATTGCCAGTCTTCCTCCCTAATACCCAACTCTAGGTTAGGATGAGCTTCCCTAACTGCTGAGTGTGTCTCTTGCTAGAACAAAGTTTATAGGACCCTTATGCCTTCCCCACCTCTCTTTCTTTTATTATCTTTTGGCCGCAGTCATACTTCCGTAACTAGTGTAGGTTAGGATGGAGGACCGGCTCAGCTCTCTGCCGGCTGGCAATTACGTGTCAGCCGGCATGGACCCCTTGTTCTTTGCAGAGTGAACCCCAGACCTCCCTTGGTTTCCCTTCCATGTCTGCTGGCAGAGTCCAGCTGGCTATGGATTCTTCGGAAGCCTGAATGCTACCTTCTCCCATTCCATAAGTTCACTCTTTCTGGAAGGAAGGTCGTATGGCAATGCCGCCTTATAACCTTACATCCATACTGTTTCTCTGTCTATTGTGTTGTACCCCTAACCCGGCTGCTGGCTTAACAGCCGACAGCCGGGCAGGTGGAGGTTCTCTGGTTCTTAGCTACTGCCGGCGGGCATGGGCATTACTACCTTTGCCTGCCGGCAGTGGAAACACATCCAGAATCTGCTGGCCACTACGATTAGCGGCCGGCAGCCGGGTATTAGTGTTTTCATCTGTCGACTGGCAATGATTGCCGGCCGGCACACATTTGCGAATCAGTGGGCTGCCGCCTATTAGTTAAAGGTAGTATATCTTAGAACTATACAGGGGTAGATGCCATTCGGCACGTACCGGCGCGTGATGGCTGGCACAACAGCATGTGATGTACAGTAGTTACTATATTTGTAGTATATTACACACTGCATTAGTAAAACTACAGTACAGAGTTTGTGATAACACTAAAGTTCTTCAACATACTTAATGTTATCTTGTACAACCTTGTATATAGAAAGTGAGTTCTTTCTTTATTCTTTCTATCCCATATAATAAAACTTTATTTCAAGGTGTGGACTACACCTTAAATTTCCGTTTAGGAAATTACATAAGGTTTTCTAGAATAGAATTAACCTTAGTTTTAATATATTGGGAGGTTACAGCAATTAACTGGGCAGGAAATACAAGTATGTGTCTTTCCTTCTTTCTTTTATAGCTTTTCTATATAAGCTAAATGTTTCAATATAAGTGAAAAGCCTTCACTTGATACTCATGGATTTTTTTTCTCTTTACAGGAGGACCATCTGAAGTGCTGGATTGTGTTCTGTAATGTCCGCAGTAAGAACTTCTGTGGACATCAACTTTGCAGGAGACACGCAGCATGCGCAGCCTCCAGAGGTGATCTCCGGTATTGGGACCCTCAGGTTTGTACAGTTTGTTCTAACCTGATTACCGAGGCTTTTGACGACCCTAAGTCGACGGAGTCAAGGGATGCTGCCAGGGAAATGTTACGATCTGGGGTGAGGGGTTTTCAGAAAAACCCCTCAGGCCCCTACCTTCCAAATGAGAAGATGAGGGCCTACCTTTTCCCTAAAGCATCGGCTGATACAATCATCCCCCAGCCTCAGGTGGAGATACCAACTGCCCAGAATCCGGTAGATTCTGAAATCTCGGCCGCCCCTCAAGACATCCAATTGGACGATAAGATGTCGGAGGTGTTGGATTCTACTGAGAAGGACCTTCTAGAAGAAGGTCAGGAGGAGGAGCTGTGCCAGGCTCCTCAAGTAGAAGAGGAAGAAATCGACGAGCTGTCGGTTACATCGGTTCCGGACCCAGAACCTGTTCCCTCTACATCGTCTGCTATCCTAGATGAACTAGGAAGGACTCTTTCTTCCATTGTTGAGAGGATCAAACAAATTCAAAGGAAGAATGATGAGAAGGAAGCTGCAATGAAACTGGAGATACGTAGACTTGCAGCATCACGTGGGCCCCAGAAGCGGCTCAGCTTGGAGGATCTTCCTTTGTGCTCGAATACCAATCCTTGGAGTATGCCGAACACATGCCAATGACAACCGGGAAGATCGTGATTTCAGAAAAGGTGGGAGCAAATCCACTGGAAGAGGTGAAATGTTGGCCCAACAAAGATTCTTATCCGGACTGCTATGCCTGTCTTAGAAAGGAGCCAGCCTCAAAGGAGGAGACGAAGCCGAAGGAGGTCATAGTTTTTGACCATAGTAAAGCTCAGGTGTTGCTAGCGAGCTCGATGAAAGAGAGGGGCTTCACTAACTCCAACCAGAGCTTTTCCCTTCATGGAAAAGGAATATAAGGCAGCCTTAAAGGCGGTGGAGGCAAGGAAACGATGCCCCTCCTTGAAGGAGTGCAAGCCATTATCTCTGACCTTGCCCTTAGACCAAGAAGACTGGAAGGACGTACACCTTACCTTCTCAGTCGGGAAGCTGGAAGCTGATATTGCTGAACGTCAGTTCGGTGAGGAACTTCCAAAACTGTCGGAGGTTCTCTTGCGTAAAGAGCAAGAGACAAAGGAAACACTTGCGGCATCGATGTCGTTGCAAACGACATTAAAAACGATGGCAAGTGAACCCAAGAACCAGGACATGTTCATGGTAGTGGCCAAAACCCATCTGGCCACAGTTACGAAGGATCTCTATAGCTTTATTAAAGCTAGGAGAGCCTGTAGAGAGTTTGTGTTTGCCTCGGATGCGGTGAGGCACGAACCGAGGAAACTGATCTCCTCTCGTATCTGGGTTAATGACGTCCTTCCCAATGAAGTGGTTAAAGAGGTAGTAGACAAGGCCACCACAGAGAATAGGAACCTTCTCAAAAAGTGGGGCTTAGATCTTAAGAGAAAGTTTTCTCCGGATGAGGGTCCCCAACCCAAGAAGAAGACAAAAAGGCCTAGGCCATCCTCTCGGCCAGCTAAACCCTACCGACAGCAACAACAACAACAACTTCCTGTGACCGCGGTGTCTCAGATAGTGGCACAACCTCCAACCATGTACCAGCTGGTACCTCAACAAGTGGCGACACAGTCGCCAGTTTTTAACCCAGCCTTCGAAAGGCAGACTTCTTCCTTTCATTCGAGAGCTAGAGGAACAGCCAGAGGTTCTTCTAGACGCCCTTCAAGAGGAAGGGGATAAAGGGTAGGACGCTGTCAAGGAGGCAAGGCCTCAGGTCCACAACAGCAGAAGTGAGATACTTCCAGTAGGAGGCACACTACAGCTATTTAGGGATCGCTAGACTTTCGATCACTGGGCCCACAGCCTAATTAAAAATGGACTAGGTTGGAGCTGGAGCAGTCCTCCACCTCAATTTCCTCAATTTTTCCAACACTCAACCCCTGTTCTGGAAGAATATGTCCGAGAACTATTAGACAAAAGAGTAATCTGGAAAGTTAAGTCCATAAAATTCCAAGGAAGGCTGTTTTGTGTTCCAAAGAAAGACTCAGAAAAACTCAGAGTCATTCTAGACTTGTCGCCACTCAACAAGTTCATAGTGATCTACAAGTTCAGAATGCTCACGCTTCAACACATAAGGACCCTACTGCCCAGAAGAGCATATACTGTCTCTATAGACTTGTCTTAGGCTTATTGGCACGTTCCAATTAATCGTCACCTCTTCTCCTACCTAGGCTTCAAGTTACATAGAAAACTTTACACCTTCAGAGCCATGCCTTTCGGGCTGAACATAGCCCCAAGGATTTTCAAGAAGCTCGCAAACGCAGCCGTCCATCAATTACGCCTAAAAGGGGGTCCAACTAGTAGCCTACTTGGACGACTGGCTGGTGCAGGCAGCATAAGTCATTTCACACCAACTTTCTAGAAGACATGGCAGTACTTCTGACACTAAACAAAGTTTTTCCTCGCCACTCGACCCACTTAAGACTGGTTCTAGACAGCGAGGTGATAGTGAGATTCCTGAATCGACAAGGGTTGAGGTCACCTAAAATCAACCAAGTGATGTTGGCCATACTCCGTTTGGCGGAAAGGAAGAAATGGCACCTGTCAGCAGTTCACATTCAAGGGTTCCGCGATGTGACAGCGGACGCTCTATCCAGGTTTACACCTATAGAGTCAGAATGGTCCCTTGACGCAGGATCGTTCTCCTTCATCTCGAGTCAAGTCCCGGAGCTGCAGATAGACCTCTTTGCGACGAAAGACAACAAGAAAATAGATCGTTACATGTCCCCATACGAGGATCCGCTAGCGGAGGCAGTGGACGCTATGTCCCTGGACTGGAACAGATGGTCCAGTATTTATCTGTTCCCCCCGCACAACCTCCTTTTGAAGGTCCTCGATAAGCTGAGATCCTTCAAATGGAAAGCAGCAATAGTGGCCCACAAGTGGCCAAATAGCGTGTGGTTCCCTCTGCCATTGGAACTACGTCTAAAATTCGTACCGCTACCGGATCCATCCTTGTCTCAGCGAGTACAGAAGTCGACTCTCTTCGCTTCATCACAGAAAACACAAAACCTACATCTCATGATTTTCTCTCCTTAACGGTGATAAAAAGATTCAGTGTTAAAAGTCAGTTCAGACTTTTGGACAAACCAGAAGAGATTATGAGGCTTCAGGGAAGAAACAGATATCCTTTGTCAAGGCGAAGAAACCAAAAGAAATCTCGACGAATTCCTATTTATCATTCTTCATTCACCTTCATGAGCAAGGTTTAGCAGCCAACACAATTCTATTGTTCAAGTCTGCCTTGACAAGACAGATACCATATGCCTTACAGGTCGACCTTTCTAACGACGTTCTTAATGAACTACAAAGGCCCATGCTAGGCTTAGCCCTTCAGCGCCTCCAAAGACCCTTTGCATGGTCAGTAGATAAGATTTTTCATTGTGTATGAACAATGAGGAATGCGCTTAGAAGGTCTTGAATTTAAAGTCATAAATCTGCTTGTACTCGCTTTGGGGGCCAGAGTTAGTGAAATAGTGGCTCTCTCTAGAGAGGAAGGCCACGTCCAGTTCTTGGAGGGAGAACTGAATCTATTTCCAGACCCAACGTTTCTTACCAAGAACAAGCTACCCACCAACAGGTGGGGTCCCTAGAGAATCTGCCCTCTGAAGGAAGATGCATCTCTATGTCCAGTGGAGTGCCTAAAGGTCTATCTTCATAGAACTTCAGAATATATGGGAGGACAGCTGTTCAGAAAAGAAACCCTGGGTTCAAAGTTTTCTATACTAAGGGCGAAAATCACCCGTGTTATTCGCAGAACGGATCGAGACAGTGCACCCGTTAGTCATGATCCGAGGAAAGTTGCCTGTTCCATAAAATTTCTTTAATTATATGGACTTAGAACATCCTTGTTCGTACACCGGCTGATAGTCATCCAAGGTGTTTTGTATGCACTATGCGAAGCAAGTGGAGCAACTTAAGAGGTCTGTGGTAGCAGCAGGTAGAATTCTTTAACCTTTTGTTTTAAATCTGTGAGGAACAGTGTAATTAATTTGGGACGATTAATTAAGAGGGTGCGTGTGTGGTCACTGTATGTTACTACACACTGAGCGATGGGCCACGAAAGTGTCCTTATGAACTGTTCCATTGACGTCGGTGAACTATAGCATAATACGGCCACTTGTGCCAAGCGTTTCTTACGCTAGTGTAAATAAACAGTATATAGAATGTATCATTATTATAAATAATTCAATTGAA
>NC_090730.1:41632347-41637347 GCF_036898095.1 Palaemon carinicauda
CTGACAAGTTTATAAAATAAAAGTGGCCCAAAGGAGGTTTTACAAAGGTTAATAAAAGCAAGTTATCAGGGAATTAAACTATCCCACTGACCAACATTTATTATGCACCCTTTCATTTTGCTCGAAATTAAAACTTAAATGAAAGCATCATTTAACATGAAAGGTTTAACTCCCTTGCTAATATCTAGTACAGGGAAAAAATTAACTAGGTAAACATCATATTTTTTTTCATAGTAAGCAATACCCTTCAGATGTTGATTTTTTTATTTGCTCTTCTTTAAGGTTGTTAGTTAAATGCTAACGGAAATTTTCTCCATTTTTCCTATTTACTGCGAAAGTTGTTCAGGACTTTTGAATAAGCCTTTTAATAACCAATAAACTCACGCACAAAGATGGCAAATATATGTTAAACTTTGTTTGAGAGAATTATTTTATGCATTGAATGATATTCTTGTGATGTGCATAGTACAGTAGAAATGTTAAATTTTGTCAACTTTATAAAGAGAGAGAGAGAGAGAGAGAGAGGAGAGAGAGAGAGAGAGAGAGAGATTATAAAAATGGGGTGTAGATTTTATTTTTGCAAGGAAGGAGTAACAAACCTCAAGCCTTCCATATGATTATAATATTTTCAAAATTCCAAGACTTTAAGAAAGCACAGGTTTAAATTAGATTTAGTTACTGTTAGTGGTACTATTTATGACAAAAGGAAAGGAAGATAGAAAACAATATATGCAAAAACATAAGCATAGATTGAAAAAATATACAGAAAATGCATTTTCGGAAAATAATTTTTCAGAATAGCTGTGACATAAGCCATATACCATCCAATACAAGGAATATAATCTATTATTCAAAATACTTGATAAAAATACTAGAACTTGAACCTTTGAAATATTCAAAGCTCCTTTATTTTTGACAGCTTCCAAAGCAGCATCTCTTTCATTTTTTTAATCCATCACAAATTTATATATATATATATATATATATATGTATGTATATATATATATATATATATATAAAGAAGCTCCACCCCGTAAAATTAAGATATCTTTCTCAATCGTTCATAAACTTCATTAACTAGTTTAATTGAAACTCAGAACTAGTTAAGTGCAAGATATTCAACACGTAAACTGCTCAAGGTAAATCATACTCTTTCAAAGGCCAACAAGAGATTCAACACAATTTCTAATCTAACTTAATCAAGGAATAAAACTAGCATGTGAAGAGAAACAACAAAATCGCTTCCACACAATGCGCTCTAAATGAACTTCAGCATGAACACAGTTTATGAATAAAAGAATATAAATTGAATTTGTTTCACAAAATACTGATATTACAGTTTGGAATTTTGGAATGACCATCGAGCATATCATAAACTATAAAAACTTATGAAGCTTTCAATCTTTTGAACATTGAATATTCCTTTATTTTTGGCTGCATTAAAATTTACCTTTTCCTTTTACTTTTTAAAAGCAATTATATCGATATCCGTATTATTATTATTATTATAATTATTATTATTATTATTATTATTATTATTATTATTATTATTATTATTATTATTATTATTATTACTTGCTAAGGTAAAAGCCTAGTTGGTAAAGCCGGATGCTATAAGCCCAGGGGCCTCAAAAGGGAAAATAGTCCAGTGCAGAAAGGAAACAAGGAAAAATATATTATTTTAAGAACAGTAAAAATATGAAAATAGATATTTCCTATATAAACTATGAAAGCTTTAACACACGCATACACCCACCCACTCACACACACACACAGACACAAACACACACACACACACACACACACATATATATATATATATATATAGATATATATATATATATATATATATATCTATATATAAATATATATACCTATATATATATATATATATATATGTATATATATATATATATATATAGATATATATATATATATATATTTATATATATACATACACACATATATGTATATATATATATATTATATATATATTATATATATATATATATATATGTGTGTGTCTGTGTATAATTATATATATATATATATATGTATATATATATGTATATATATATATATATATATATACATATATATATATATATAATATATGTATATATATATATTTATATATATATATATATATATGTATATATATATATATGTATATATATTTATATATATATATATATATATCTCAATGTTAAAGTTCCCGTCTAAATAAATTGAAAGAAATAACTACGGAAGTTTTTTAATTTTGACTTCTCTACCTTCGTGAAGTATCCCCCGATGGTAGTTGTGGCCATGAGGTCACAATGGAGTCGAAAGTTGTTGCACGCGAGCCAAGAAAGATAAATAAATGGAGAACTTCAGCTTGGATAAGATGGCAAATATTAATGAAAAAACTTTTAATCAAGACATAATGTTTACTCTCAGGCGTGAAAGAACAACATGAGTGAGTGAAAGGAAAAACTTTTCTCATTTGGGATACTTTAGAGCAGGTCAGAGAAACTGACCCTTCAAAATTTAATCGTTATATAATAGGAGCTAAGGCCAGGATGATTACTGGATCTAATATATATATATATATATATATACACATATGTGTGTGTATTTATATATATATATATATATATAATGTAAATGTATATATATATATATATATATAAAATATATATATATATATATATACATACATACATATATATACATATATATATATATATATATATTTATATATATATATATCTATATATATATTTATATATTTATATATATATATATATATATATGTATATATATATATATATATAAACATTTACATTATATATATATATATATATATACATATATATATATATATGTACATATATATATATGTATATATATATATATATATATAAACACACACATACATAAGTATGTATATATATATATATATATACATATATATATATATATATATGTATATATATATATATATATATATGGGTATATATATATATATATATAATGTAAATGTATATATATATACATATATATATATATATATATACTTATTCACACACACACACATATGTATATATATATATATATATACTTATTCACACACACACATATGTATATATATATATATATATATATGTATATATACATATATATATATACATACATATATATACATATACATTTAAATTATATACATATATATAAACACACGCATATATATATATATATATATGTATATATATGTATGTATTTATATATATATGTATATATATATATATATATATATGTATATACATACAGTATATATATATATATATATATACATATATATATATATATATATATACATATATACACATATACATATATATTGTACCAAGTCTTGCAGGTGATACGGGTAGGCTCTGGTAAATCTTACACGAATTATATTTATGAATGCAATTTTCTGGTACCAATATGAATACAATTTTTCAAAGCATTTTTAAATTACGTAAGAAAATAAATAGTTTTCTTACTATACATAAAAATAGATCATATAAACTTCGAAATTGATTATAGTATGTAAAATGAATTGTTTTCCGAGCAATTGTTGAACTCCTAATAAAAAATAAGACTTAAAAAGCTGCTGATATTTTAAGCTTATCGACTTTTCTTATAAACAATAAAAAAAGATGAAACATGGTCTTTCAATTTCAAAGTCTCATCGCAACTAATCAATTTTTTCCCGTTCAAAAGGGTAATTTTCTTCCCTAAGCAGTAGTTTATCGTCATCTTGATTCGAATTTGAAACTTTGCATCCAGGAATATGAGATCCATAAACGAAATACCCTTAAACAACACTTAAAAAAAAAACAGCAATTTTAATAAAAAAAAATCCTCAGTATATATATATATATATATATATGTATATATATATATATATATATACTGTTCTCAGCCGTATTTCAGTAAAATACAGGCGTCCGTAATTTTGACCCTACTTTGATATACCGTATACGGGTTGGTGACAGTAATATCACTCCTTTACTTCAATATATCCGTTTTTTAAACGATAAATGCTTGCAACAGTTATTCCAGGATTTAGAGCGTTTTTACGGTAAATATTTAACAGTGAATGAGGTTACTTTGAATTTCACAAGTTCATAATTTATTTTTGTCTTTGGCCTCGCTGCAGATAACACGTATTTGGCACCAGTTGTTTTCCTTGGAGTGAATTTGCATATTAATAAAACCCTGTTGTGCCCATTTTACATGTGTAGTGACCCAGTTATGTTGATTGATTAATAAGCTGCTCGTTAATATCCTAATCCGCTTACTATCAGAATAACACGGTCCCATCAATTCCGTTATTCATTTCATGAGGTTGTCCGAGCGGATTAATGCCGTTTTAATGTGGAAATTAAACTTTGAAAAGTGGCATCAATTCAGATCATAGTTATATGGTCGAAGGAATTATTCGGTAATTGTATGACGCTAAATATTTGCATTGGATTTCAATATTAATTAGCAAACACTTATTTACATTAGGGTAAGATATTTTATATTGTAAGAATATATTTATTATATGAAAAATATATTTTTGGATGAATAGACTTAATGTGATGGGAGGTTCTACAAAAAATAACTTTACAAAATAAAATGGCATATGAATAAACACAATGCGAGATGAAATATTAGTAAACAATATATTTAAAAGAGAAAGAGAAACAATACATCTAAAAAAATATACCCATTGAAAATAGGTATCAGTTTGAAATAATATATAGTTTGGCATGATTTTAACAGAAAACACATTCAAGAAATATTGAGAAAATGTGCAATAATTGGTTGCTTCAATAGATGGATATCAACCACTTGTATTAAAATGAATGGCAAAGAACCGACTGTCAATTTTAAAAAATCCTCAGAAATTTTTTTTAAGTTGCCTGATTACGATGCTAAATAGAAAAAAAATAAAATAAAAGTATATTGATGATTTGCGTTGATTA
>NC_090730.1:41643453-41673453 GCF_036898095.1 Palaemon carinicauda
GATGTCCAGACCTCTCCATCTTCCTTTTAGGTTGGGGACCCACAACCTTAGAAGATTCTCTTTTTGAAAGGATGCCCCACTTTTGGAGAAGTCCTTCTTTCTCCGTAGAGGCGTTCTTAATTGCTTCCTTGACTACCTCGTCAGGACAGAGGTCTTTACCCCAGATGTTGGAAGATATTAGCTTTCTTGTATCATGTTTCGCTGTTGCATTAGCTAACACAAACTCCCTACATGATCTTGTAGCCTTTATAAAGGCATAAAGGTCTTTTACCGAAGAAGCCATATGAATTTTGTCTAAAACCTTAAGCATGTCTGGGGTATCTTGATGAGCCAAACAGAACTCTATGTAGTTCTGTAGAGATAAGGAGGCTGCAAGTCTCTCCTTTGTTTCTTGTTCGCCCTCTAAGAGAAACTCAGATAATTTTGGAAGATTTTCCTTAAATTGTCTACTGGTGATATCCCCCTCAAGTCTTCCTACTGAAAAGGTGAAATGGGCCTCCTTCCAGTTCTTCTCCTGTCTGGTAAATGCTAGTGACAGAGGCTCACACTCTTTGAGTGTAGGACACGGTTTACCAGTCTCTATTGCCTCAGTGACATATTTGAAAGCCTCCTCCGTAAAGGGGAATGAAATTGAAGCAGGAGCAAGGAAGGAAGAGTGCTTGTTACCCGGTGTGGATACCTTCGACACCAGGTAAACTGCCTTTTCTATGCAGCTTGATAGGATAGCCTGTGCTTTATCATTGTCGAGAATCATAACCTCCTTTGATTCCGTTCATTTTTCTGATGTTGGTTCATCCTTCAGTCTAATGAAATAGTTCGGGAAAGCGTCAAAGCTTGGCCAGAACTGGATTTTGTCCAAAGGAACAGCACCCATCTTCTCCGATATGTAGAGTTTGCCATTTAAAATCGGCATTAGCTCCGCAAACCTCCAGGGATTGGTTGTGGAGCATGTCAGAAGGTCTTGATCTACGAGTCTTTTGTACGACCCTTTAGGAGCGACAAGTGGAGCTTTGCCAAGCTCTACCCTGCATTTCGCTTCCTGCTTTGTGCTCTGTTTGCACAAATTTTCTACTAGATTCTTGACTTGGGCCCATAACTGGTTCATTCCATCTAAAAGAGGGATAGAAGGCGGAGATATCGATGTCGTTGGCTCATGAGCCTGTTGGGACGGAGACAATTCCAACCCGACATTCTCCCCTTCTTCCCATGGGCGCTTTTTGCCCTCCTTCCCGAAGGGTATCTGGCCATCGGGAAACGTATCTCGTGTCTGGGGTACCACTATTTCCTTACTCGCTGTTGGAAATAGTAACCCACGCATCTTGTCATTAGGCAGGTAAGGTCCCGGAGAGATTTTCTGAAAGCCTCTCCCCCAGTTACGTAGTTTGCAACGAGCTGCAACCCTAGTTTCCACCGACTTGGGATTCTTGAAACCTTCGGACAATAGGGCCCAACATACTTTGCTGGCCTGCGGGTTCCAATACTGCAGGTGACGGGAAATAAGATTGCAGGGGGCATGAAACCTGCATGCATTATGTCCGGTAAAACACTTACTCTTAGTTTTGCAGAAGACTGCAACACATGACATCTGGCGTTCCTCCTGTAAAGAAAGGAAAACAAAATGATTATATGATTGATTAACTCACTGATAATCAATAAATCAAAAGTCATATCTTAACAGAATAGCTTAGGATAGCAAGCTATAAAGGGATAGTAGGAAACACATACTTGTGTATCCCTTGCAAGCAAATGCTGGTACCTCCCCTCAGTATTAAGTGATAGGAATTTCCTTTCGAGGGAATTCCAACTGAAAAAGGGGTTTTCTAACACCTAGGGATAGGGAAGTGTACTGATTACTTCACTGTCCCTTTCATACTAAATACTGTGGGGTATGGAAGACCGATTTCTCAGTCAGCTTAACGAAGAAACACTATTCCTTCAATGTAAGAGTGGCTGCACCATAAGATCACATGAGGATACCCAAGATATGCTAGAAATAGTTACTGTATAATCCTATCGTAGTTTTCTATTTGCAGTATGCACTATATTGCAATATACTGGGTAATGTATAATTATATATAGTATGGAAAGGAAAGACATATATTTGTATATATCCCACCCAACTTATTTGCTGTGACCCCCCCCCCCCCCTTACAAAATTAAAACATTGAGTTTCCTAATCATGGAGACTCAAGGATAAGGGCTCTGCCCTTTAAGGGTTAGGAGTGTAATCTCCAGTCCTTAAAAATTTTAATATTGCAGGGTAACCTGAAGACTGATTACTAATCAGAATATTGAAGAATTAAATTCTTTCAATATGAGATTGGGTTCCACAAATATTTGGGTAGGAAATTCAAATATATTGGAAAAACACTACCAGCATAAAATATACAGAAGTTTTCTATTTGCAGTATATCCTATACTGCAGAAATACTAACTACCTGTATAAACATATACTGTAGTACACCCAGCATGTCATCGGCATAGCTAGCTAATGCTAGCACATCTAGCCTGCTAGCTAAAAGAAAGAGAGATAGCATGGAGAACAGGCTACCTAATACTGTATATATATATATATATATATATATATATATATATATATATATATATATATATATATATATATATATATATATATATACAGTAAAAAGGGATGTAAAAGTCTACTATTATTACCTTCTCCAAAAAGAAGGTCCAAATTGAAGGGGAGAATATAAAATTCAAGCTTCCATCCAGCTACAGTACTGCCGCCGGCAAGGATCTCTCTAAATCTTGCCGGCCGGCACCGCTAGCCAGTACTGCCGGCCGGCAGTACTAGTACAGTCGGCATGCTGCCGGTTGAGCAGGCACCATTCTGTGCCGGCCTGGTTGGCAGCACCCCGGCAGTAGCCACTGTTGCTAGCAGTTCAAGAAAGAACTGAAGAACCTTTATAAACAGAAGGGACTTCCCACTTACAGCCAACATGGTCAGCAGCCGCCGGCCAGCAGACCCTAGTTGCCTGCCAGCAGTCACCATGACTGCCGGCCGGCAGTAGCCATGATTGCCGGCCGGCAGTAGTCTTTACTGCCGGCCGGCAACCAAAATGGTCAGCAGCTCACAGCTGTCATTGCTGCCAGCCGACAGATGTTAAGACTGCTGGCCGGCAGCTATCAACTGTAAGAGGGGGAGTCTGGTCGATCCCGGCAACCCACCGGCAACAGTAAGGTTGCCGGGATCGCCAACATAATGGGATAGAAGGGAAGGGAAAGAGGGTCCTGTGAAAGGTACAGCAGGACCCGGCCTTAGCCTGTCCTGCCCCACCTAACAAGTCCGTTCCTGTATTAGAACTATCCCAGGCGGCTAAAGAATTCTATTCCTTAGCCTAGGGATAGATAATACAAATAAGAGGTTAGTAGCACCCTCGCCACCACCTCGAAAGGAAAGGAAACGGGGTTAGAGTGCCAGTGTCCCCTAAGCATAAGAAAAATCTATCCCTCAGCCTAGGGTCCACTAACACAGGACTAGTCTGCTAGGTCACAGGAAGAAGGGTCATATCGTACAGACCCTTCAGGAGTGGCCTAGGGAGGTCTAGCCTCCTATGTCGGTAGCCTAACGTAGCAAAAGAATTCTATTTAACTTGCCAGGTAGCTACCGACAACAGACTAAAACTCTGAGATTCTGGCCAAAACCCCAAAAACCTGCATCTGCGGTTACGGAGGAAGGGCAGAAAAAAACGTAGGAAAGTCATGCCTGAATTAAAAATTCGAGGCCGACCCGCTAAGGTTGTAGCCTGAGGCTACACTCAGAGGGGAGAGGGATTACCCTTAAACTCCCTTTTTTGAGAGGGGTAAAGTACATCCAATTAAAAGAGATATCTCGTTATTGCTTCGGAGTCCCAGATCAGCTGTAGACAATCTGATCTGCTTGGAGAGAGTTTCCCTACTCATGACTGGACCAACATGGTCTTGGGATTTTCGGGCTTTGACCTTTATTAGGGAAGCGATTAAGGACGGACCGCTATCGGTCTTTTTAGGCCTCTTCGAGCGTTTGATGCTTGTTTTTTCCAGGTTCCCTGTGCATCTTGCCGCCGTGCTCTTAGCACAGGGCCTACCTTTATTGCGAACTGGAGAGAGAACAGGGTTCCTCCCAGTTCTCATTTTGGGAATCTGAAATTTATCTTTCATCCACCATGTTCCAGGGACCGGATCATTTCTTCGGATGTTCATAGACCAGCCACCTTGGGTGCTGCCCACCCCAGCCTCTTGTCCAGGAACAATGTTGCCTGAACCTTTCTTAGGCTTAAATATTGCATGACTGTGAATGCCAATTTCATGAAGGCAGCTAGGACTCTGTCTAGTCTGACGAGTATCTTTCCTAGGAAGTGCGTTACTTTGTGTGTAACCTGAATCTTAGATAGGAGGGGAAAGGGTGATTGACTGGAAGCTGCCGATAGACGACTTTCAGGTCTGGTAAGACTATAGGCACCCTTTTCTGCAGCGGGGTCCTTATGTTCAGGAGGATAAACCTCCTGGACTCGTTGTTTCATCTGGACTTGTTGAGTGGCGATAAATCCTGAATGACTCGGAATTTTCTTGAGTCCTTCTCATAAACACACAACAGCCTTTCCTGGAATTCGGTGGACTAAAGTTTCCTTACCACCTGTATGCCCTAGAGCTCTCAGGAAAACTCCTCCAGGAGGGTTTTGGATAATCGGAGGAGTAGAGGAAATGGTGGTAGAGATATCTCCACCTCTAAACTTAGTCTCATCTTGATTAGGCCATGGACCAAAGGATCGAAGGTCCAGCGATCCTAAAGGAATCTCCCTCCTACTAGAAGCATGCCTAAGCTTTGACTGATCAGTAGGAATCTTTTTTCGACCATCTGTATTTGATGTCTCGGTCACTACAACTGTGGATCGTTGTTGAACCGCTCGAAATGGATGTCCAGACCTCTCCATCTTCCTTTTAGGTTGGGGACCCACAACCTTAGAAGATTCTCTTTTTGAAAGGATGCCCCACTTTTGGAGAAGTCCTTCTTTCTCCGTAGAGGCGTTCTTAATTGCTTCCTTGACTACCTCGTCAGGACAGAGGTCTTTACCCCAGATGTTGGAAGATATTAGCTTTCTTGTATCATGTTTCGCTGTTGCATTAGCTAACACAAACTCCCTACATGATCTTGTAGCCTTTATAAAGGCATAAAGGTCTTTTACCGAAGAAGCCATATGAATTTTGTCTAAAACCTTAAGCATGTCTGGGGTATCTTGATGAGCCAAACAGAACTCTATGTAGTTCTGTAGAGATAAGGAGGCTGCAAGTCTCTCCTTTGTTTCTTGTTCGCCCTCTAAGAGAAACTCAGATAATTTTGGAAGATTTTCCTTAAATTGTCTACTGGTGATATCCCCCTCAA
This sequence comes from Palaemon carinicauda, assembly GCF_036898095.1. NCBI lineage: Eukaryota > Metazoa > Arthropoda > Malacostraca > Decapoda > Palaemonidae > Palaemon > Palaemon carinicauda. The sequence goes on from NC_090730.1 coordinate 41,648,837, forward strand.
GTCTTCCTACTGAAAAGGTGAAATGGGCCTCCTTCCAGTTCTTCTCCTGTCTGGTAAATGCTAGTGACAGAGGCTCACACTCTTTGAGTGTAGGACACGGTTTACCAGTCTCTATTGCCTCAGTGACATATTTGAAAGCCTCCTCCGTAAAGGGGAATGAAATTGAAGCAGGAGCAAGGAAGGAAGAGTGCTTGTTACCCGGTGTGGATACCTTCGACACCAGGTAAACTGCCTTTTCTATGCAGCTTGATAGGATAGCCTGTGCTTTATCATTGTCGAGAATCATAACCTCCTTTGATTCCGTTCATTTTTCTGATGTTGGTTCATCCTTCAGTCTAATGAAATAGTTCGGGAAAGCGTCAAAGCTTGGCCAGAACTGGATTTTGTCCAAAGGAACAGCACCCATCTTCTCCGAGATGTAGAGTTTGCCATTTAAAATCGGCATTAGCTCCGCAAACCTCCAGGGATTGGTTGTGGAGCATGTCAGAAGGTCTTGATCTACGAGTCTTTTGTACGACCCTTTAGGAGCGACAAGTGGAGCTTTGCCAAGCTCTACCCTGCATTTCGCTTCCTGCTTTGTGCTCTGTTTGCACAAATTTTCTACTAGATTCTTGACTTGGGCCCATAACTGGTTCATTCCATCTAAAAGAGGGATAGAAGGCGGAGATATCGATGTCGTTGGCTCATGAGCCTGTTGGGACGGAGACAATTCCAACCCGACATTCTCCCCTTCTTCCCATGGGCGCTTTTTGCCCTCCTTCCCGAAGGGTATCTGGCCATCGGGAAACGTATCTCGTGTCTGGGGTACCACTATTTCCTTACTCGCTGTTGGAAATAGTAACCCACGCATCTTGTCATTAGGCAGGTAAGGTCCCGGAGAGATTTTCTGAAAGCCTCTCCCCCAGTTACGTAGTTTGCAACGAGCTGCAACCCTAGTTTCCACCGACTTGGGATTCTTGAAACCTTCGGACAATAGGGCCCAACATACTTTGCTGGCCTGCGGGTTCCAATACTGCAGGTGACGGGAAATAAGATTGCAGGGGGCATGAAACCTGCATGCATTATGTCCGGTAAAACACTTACTCTTAGTTTTGCAGAAGACTGCAACACATGACATCTGGCGTTCCTCCTGTAAAGAAAGGAAAACAAAATGATTATATGATTGATTAACTCACTGATAATCAATAAATCAAAAGTCATATCTTAACAGAATAGCTTAGGATAGCAAGCTATAAAGGGATAGTAGGAAACACATACTTGTGTATCCCTTGCAAGCAAATGCTGGTACCTCCCCTCAGTATTAAGTGATAGGAATTTCCTTTCGAGGGAATTCCAACTGAAAAAGGGGTTTTCTAACACCTAGGGATAGGGAAGTGTACTGATTACTTCACTGTCCCTTTCATACTAAATACTGTGGGGTATGGAAGACCGATTTCTCAGTCAGCTTAACGAAGAAACACTATTCCTTCAATGTAAGAGTGGCTGCACCATAAGATCACATGAGGATACCCAAGATATGCTAGAAATAGTTACTGTATAATCCTATCGTAGTTTTCTATTTGCAGTATGCACTATATTGCAATATACTGGGTAATGTATAATTATATATAGTATGGAAAGGAAAGACATATATTTGTATATATCCCACCCAACTTATTTGCTGTGACCCCCCCCCCCCCCCTTACAAAATTAAAACATTGAGTTTCCTAATCATGGAGACTCAAGGATAAGGGCTCTGCCCTTTAAGGGTTAGGAGTGTAATCTCCAGTCCTTAAAAATTTTAATATTGCAGGGTAACCTGAAGACTGATTACTAATCAGAATATTGAAGAATTAAATTCTTTCAATATGAGATTGGGTTCCACAAATATTTGGGTAGGAAATTCAAATATATTGGAAAAACACTACCAGCATAAAATATACAGAAGTTTTCTATTTGCAGTATATCCTATACTGCAGAAATACTAACTACCTGTATAAACATATACTGTAGTACACCCAGCATGTCATCGGCATAGCTAGCTAATGCTAGCACATCTAGCCTGCTAGCTAAAAGAAAGAGAGATAGCATGGAGAACAGGCTACCTAATACTGTATATATATATATATATATATATATATATATATATATATATATATATATATATATATATATATATATATATATATATATATATATATACAGTAAAAAGGGATGTAAAAGTCTACTATTATTACCTTCTCCAAAAAGAAGGTCCAAATTGAAGGGGAGAATATAAAATTCAAGCTTCCATCCAGCTACAGTACTGCCGCCGGCAAGGATCTCTCTAAATCTTGCCGGCCGGCACCGCTAGCCAGTACTGCCGGCCGGCAGTACTAGTACAGTCGGCATGCTGCCGGTTGAGCAGGCACCATTCTGTGCCGGCCTGGTTGGCAGCACCCCGGCAGTAGCCACTGTTGCTAGCAGTTCAAGAAAGAACTGAAGAACCTTTATAAACAGAAGGGACTTCCCACTTACAGCCAACATGGCCAGCAGCCGCCGGCCAGCAGACCCTAGTTGCCTGCCAGCAGTCACCATGACTGCCGGCCGGCAGTAGCCATGATTGCCGGCCGGCAGTAGTCTTTACTGCCGGCCGGCAACCAAAATGGTCAGCAGCTCACAGCTGTCATTGCTGCCAGCCGACAGATGTTAAGACTGCTGGCCGGCAGCTATCAACTGTAAGAGGGGGAGTCTGGTCGATCCCGGCAACCCACCGGCAACAGTAAGGTTGCCGGGATCGCCAACATAATGGGATAGAAGGGAAGGGAAAGAGGGTCCTGTGAAAGGTACAGCAGGACCCGGCCTTAGCCTGTCCTGCCCCACCTAACAAGTCCGTTCCTGTATTAGAACTATCCCAGGCGGCTAAAGAATTCTATTCCTTAGCCTAGGGATAGATAATACAAATAAGAGGTTAGTAGCACCCTCGCCACCACCTCGAAAGGAAAGGAAACGGGGTTAGAGTGCCAGTGTCCCCTAAGCATAAGAAAAATCTATCCCTCAGCCTAGGGTCCACTAACACAGGACTAGTCTGCTAGGTCACAGGAAGAAGGGTCATATCGTACAGACCCTTCAGGAGTGGCCTAGGGAGGTCTAGCCTCCTATGTCGGTAGCCTAACGTAGCAAAAGAATTCTATTTAACTTGCCAGGTAGCTACCGACCACAGACTAAAACTCTGAGATTCTGGCCAAAACCCCAAAAACCTGCATCTGCGGTTACGGAGGAAGGGCAGAAAAAAACGTAGGAAAGTCATGCCTGAATTAAAAATTCGAGGCCGACCCGCTAAGGTTGTAGCCTGAGGCTACACTCAGAGGGGAGAGGGATTACCCTTAAACTCCCTTTTTTGAGAGGGGTAAAGTACATCCAATTAAAAGAGATATCTCGTTATTGCTTCGGAGTCCCAGATCAGCTGTAGACAATCTGATCTGCTTGGAGAGAGTTTCCCTACTCATGACTGGACCAACATGGTCTTGGGATTTTCGGGCTTTGACCTTTATTAGGGAAGCGATTAAGGACGGACCGCTATCGGTCTTTTTAGGCCTCTTCGAGCGTTTGATGCTTGTTTTTTCCAGGTTCCCTGTGCATCTTGCCGCCGTGCTCTTAGCACAGGGCCTACCTTTATTGCGAACTGGAGAGAGAACAGGGTTCCTCCCAGTTCTCATTTTGGGAATCTGAAATTTATCTTTCATCCACCATGTTCCAGGGACCGGATCATTTCTTCGGATGTTCATAGACCAGCCACCTTGGGTGCTGCCCACCCCAGCCTCTTGTCCAGGAACAATGTTGCCTGAACCTTTCTTAGGCTTAAATATTGCATGACTGTGAATGCCAATTTCATGAAGGCAGCTAGGACTCTGTCTAGTCTGACGAGTATCTTTCCTAGGAAGTGCGTTACTTTGTGTGTAACCTGAATCTTAGATAGGAGGGGAAAGGGTGATTGACTGGAAGCTGCCGATAGACGACTTTCAGGTCTGGTAAGACTATAGGCACCCTTTTCTGCAGCGGGGTCCTTATGTTCAGGAGGATAAACCTCCTGGACTCGTTGTTTCATCTGGACTTGTTGAGTGGCGATAAGTCCTGAATGACTCGGAATTTTCTTGAGTCCTTCTCATAAACACACAACAGCCTTTCCTGGAATTCGGTGGACTAAAGTTTCCTTACCACCTGTATGCCCTAGAGCTCTCAGGAAAACTCCTCCAGGAGGGTTTTGGATAATCGGAGGAGTAGAGGAAATGGTGGTAGAGATATCTCCACCTCTAAACTTAGTCTCATCTTGATTAGGCCATGGACCAAAGGATCGAAGGTCCAGCGATCCTAAAGGAATCTCCCTCCTACTAGAAGCATGCCTAAGCTTTGACTGATCAGTAGGAATCTTTTTTCGACCATCTGTATTTGATGTCTCGGTCACTACAACTGTGGATCGTTGTTGAACCGCTCGAAATGGATGTCCAGACCTCTCCATCTTCCTTTTAGGTTGGGGACCCACAACCTTAGAAGATTCTCTTTTTGAAAGGATGCCCCACTTTTGGAGAAGTCCTTCTTTCTCCGTAGAGGCGTTCTTAATTGCTTCCTTGACTACCTCGTCAGGACAGAGGTCTTTACCCCAGATGTTGGAAGATATTAGCTTTCTTGTATCATGTTTCGCTGTTGCATTAGCTAACACAAACTCCCTACATGATCTTGTAGCCTTTATAAAGGCATAAAGGTCTTTTACCGAAGAAGCCATATGAATTTTGTCTAAAACCTTAAGCATGTCTGGGGTATCTTGATGAGCCAAACAGAACTCTATGTAGTTCTGTAGAGATAAGGAGGCTGCAAGTCTCTCCTTTGTTTCTTGTTCGCCCTCTAAGAGAAACTCAGATAATTTTGGAAGATTTTCCTTAAATTGTCTACTGGTGATATCCCCCTCAAGTCTTCCTACTGAAAAGGTGAAATGGGCCTCCTTCCAGTTCTTCTCCTGTCTGGTAAATGCTAGTGACAGAGGCTCACACTCTTTGAGTGTAGGACACGGTTTACCAGTCTCTATTGCCTCAGTGACATATTTGAAAGCCTCCTCCGTAAAGGGGAATGAAATTGAAGCAGGAGCAAGGAAGGAAGAGTGCTTGTTACCCGGTGTGGATACCTTCGACACCAGGTAAACCGCCTTTTCTATGCAGCTTGATAGGATAGCCTGTGCTTTATCATTGTCGAGAATCATAACCTCCTTTGATTCCGTTCATTTTTCTGATGTTGGTTCATCCTTCAGTCTAATGAAATAGTTCGGGAAAGCGTCAAAGCTTGGCCAGAACTGGATTTTGTCCAAAGGAACAGCACCCATCTTCTCCGAGATGTAGAGTTTGCCATTTAAAATCGGCATTAGCTCCGCAAACCTCCAGGGATTGGTTGTGGAGCATGTCAGAAGGTCTTGATCTACGAGTCTTTTGTACGACCCTTTAGGAGCGACAAGTGGAGCTTTGCCAAGCTCTACCCTGCATTTCGCTTCCTGCTTTGTGCTCTGTTTGCACAAATTTTCTACTAGATTCTTGACTTGGGCCCATAACTGGTTCATTCCATCTAAAAGAGGGATAGAAGGCGGAGATATCGATGTCGTTGGCTCATGAGCCTGTTGGGACGGAGACAATTCCAACCCGACATTCTCCCCTTCTTCCCATGGGCGCTTTTTGCCCTCCTTCCCGAAGGGTATCTGGCCATCGGGAAACGTATCTCGTGTCTGGGGTACCACTATTTCCTTACTCGCTGTTGGAAATAGTAACCCACGCATCTTGTCATTAGGCAGGTAAGGTCCCGGAGAGATTTTCTGAAAGCCTCTCCCCCAGTTACGTAGTTTGCAACGAGCTGCAACCCTAGTTTCCACCGACTTGGGATTCTTGAAACCTTCGGACAATAGGGCCCAACATACTTTGCTGGCCTGCGGGTTCCAATACTGCAGGTGACGGGAAAAAAGATTGCAGGGGGCATGAAACCTGCATGCATTATGTCCGGTAAAACACTTACTCTTAGTTTTGCAGAAGACTGCAACACATGACATCTGGCGTTCCTCCTGTAAAGAAAGGAAAACAAAATGATTATATGATTGATTAACTCACTGATAATCAATAAATCAAAAGTCATATCTTAACAGAATAGCTTAGGATAGCAAGCTATAAAGGGATAGTAGGAAACACATACTTGTGTATCCCTTGCAAGCAAATGCTGGTACCTCCCCTCAGTATTAAGTGATAGGAATTTCCTTTCGAGGGAATTCCAACTGAAAAAGGGGTTTTCTAACACCTAGGGATAGGGAAGTGTACTGATTACTTCACTGTCCCTTTCATACTAAATACTGTGGGGTATGGAAGACCGATTTCTCAGTCAGCTTAACGAAGAAACACTATTCCTTCAATGTAAGAGTGGCTGCACCATAAGATCACATGAGGATACCCAAGATATGCTAGAAATAGTTACTGTATAATCCTATCGTAGTTTTCTATTTGCAGTATGCACTATATTGCAATATACTGGGTAATGTATAATTATATATAGTATGGAAAGGAAAGACATATATTTGTATATATCCCACCCAACTTATATGCTGTGACCCCCCCCCCCCCCCTTACAAAATTAAAACATTGAGTTTCCTAATCATGGAGACTCAAGGATAAGGGCTCTGCCCTTTAAGGGTTAGGAGTGTAATCTCCAGTCCTTAAAAATTTTAATATTGCAGGGTAACCTGAAGACTGATTACTAATCAGAATATTGAAGAATTAAATTCTTTCAATATGAGATTGGGTTCCACAAATATTTGGGTAGGAAATTCAAATATATTGGAAAAACACTACCAGCATAAAATATACAGAAGTTTTCTATTTGCAGTATATCCTATACTGCAGAAATACTAACTACCTGTATAAACATATACTGTAGTACACCCAGCATGTCATCGGCATAGCTAGCTAATGCTAGCACATCTAGCCTGCTAGCTAAAAGAAAGAGAGATAGCATGGAGAACAGGCTACCTAATACTGTATATATATATATATATATATATATATATATATATATATATATATATATATATATATATATATACAGTAAAAAGGGATGTAAAAGTCTACTATTATTACCTTCTCCAAAAAGAAGGTCCAAATTGAAGGGGAGAATATAAAATTCAAGCTTCCATCCAGCTACAGTACTGCCGCCGGCAAGGATCTCTCTAAATCTTGCCGGCCGGCACCGCTAGCCAGTACTGCCGGCCGGCAGTACTAGTACAGTCGGCATGCTGCCGGTTGAGCAGGCACCATTCTGTGCCGGCCTGGTTGGCAGCACCCCGGCAGTAGCCACTGTTGCTAGCAGTTCAAGAAAGAACTGAAGAACCTTTATAAACAGAAGGGACTTCCCACTTACAGCCAACATGGCCAGCAGCCGCCGGCCAGCAGACCTTAGTTGCCTGCCAGCAGTCACCATGACTGCCGGCCGGCAGTAGCCATGATTGCCGGCCGGCAGTAGTCTTTACTGCCGGCCGGCAACCAAAATGGTCAGCAGCTCACAGCTGTCATTGCTGCCAGCCGACAGATGTTAAGACTGCTGGCCGGCAGCTATCAACTGTAAGAGGGGGAGTCTGGTCGATCCCGGCAACCCACCGGCAACAGTAAGGTTGCCGGGATCGCCAACATAATGGGATAGAAGGGAAGGGAAAGAGGGTCCTGTGAAAGGTACAGCAGGACCCGGCCTTAGCCTGTCCTGCCCCACCTAACAAGTCCGTTCCTGTATTAGAACTATCCCAGGCGGCTAAAGAATTCTATTCCTTAGCCTAGGGATAGATAATACAAATAAGAGGTTAGTAGCACCCTCGCCACCACCTCGAAAGGAAAGGAAACGGGGTTAGAGTGCCAGTGTCCCCTAAGCATAAGAAAAATCTATCCCTCAGCCTAGGGTCCACTAACACAGGACTAGTCTGCTAGGTCACAGGAAGAAGGGTCATATCGTACAGACCCTTCAGGAGTGGCCTAGGGAGGTCTAGCCTCCTATGTCGGTAGCCTAACGTAGCAAAAGAATTCTATTTAACTTGCCAGGTAGCTACCGACCACAGACTAAAACTCTGAGATTCTGGCCAAAACCCCAAAAACCTGCATCTGCAGTTATGGAGGAAGGGCAGAAAAAAACGTAGGAAAGTCATGCCTGAATTAAAAATTCGAGGCCGACCCGCTAAGGTTGTAGCCTGAGGCTACACTCAGAGGGGAGAGGGATTACCCTTAAACTCCCTTTTTTGAGAGGGGTAAAGTACATCCAATTAAAAGAGATATCTATCTCTGCATAATTGAAATCACCGTACACAAGGGTAACCGGGGAGTGTCTAACGTATAATAACACGCTTAGGTTAGGAACCTAGGCGATACGAGATCTCGGTTACCTCACTCACCGAGACTTTAACTATACGATCGACATGGAAAGGAAAAATATGCACAATGTAAATATCTTTACAAGAATATATTGCCTAAATAGCTAACATAATAAAATAATTAATTAATGATATATGAAGCTATTTAAAAACCGGGAGGTCGTTCTGCTAACTAAATAACATGCCCAACGAACGACAGCGCTCATAGCGCCTCCGGTATACGCTAGCTCTAAACACAATTAATTACTCAAATTTCACTGTGAAAAGGAAGCTAAAAAACTATTCATTGTAAAGACCCAATACTCAACTTTCCGAAGGCGAAAGAAGTTGGAGAGTGCATAATAAATCCTTGAAAATCATTCGAAAAGCTAGATCAACAGGGAACACCACTAAGCGAAATCGCTACAAAATTAGGAATGTCCGCCATCCTGGGAATGGCGCTGGGGTGGTTGTCAATAGTAGTACGGGAACGGGGGTAACCTTGTTACAGCCCCCTTCTATTCTTTTGCCACGTCCCCCCTCGAAGCGTTAACACTGTTTGGGGTAGAGATTGCTATGTGACGTGTCAAGAATGCGTCCTCTGATATACGCGATATCCTTGAGAAAATTTAAGGATATTCGCTCCAGGAGTTAGAATTCTGGGACCCGAAGGGTAATTCTCTGGGAATATCACTGTAGTATATAATATATCCTTTTGAAGCTACCTTAGGAACTTCCATCAGGACGACATGGCTTGAGCCCAAAAAAGAATATACTTCCATCATTCTCAACGAAGAGATAATTATGAACCTTGGGAGACAATGTCATCTGATGTCAGTCGCATATAGTGAGTATACTGGGCATGTATGTTACAGATATATTGTGGTAATGAGTTCTGATACCGATGTACTAGTCCTGGCTTTATACTTCTAGTCCAGGATATCTGCTGAAAAATTTGTTCTTAACGGAACTTTTGATAAAGACAAATTAATTGTTTTCCATGTACTTCAAAACCACTATGGTCAAGATATATGCACTGCATTGCCAGAACTACGTACCTTGACAGGCTCTGACATGATTAGATTCTTCTATGGAAAGGGCAAGAAGTCAGGATTGTCATTTATTGTAAGGAATTGTGAGCTTAGAGAAGGTATAAAAACATTAGGTGTACGGATTGGTATTGGTTCCGAAACCTTTTGCTTATGAAGCAAGTTAAGTTTCCATTTGAATGGCATGTAGAATCTCCCATCAGTAAATGAAATAAAGTATGCACTTTTATGCCAGAAGTCATTGCCATTACAGCTCTTGCCACTAAGGTCAGAATCACATAGGAAGTAACGCGAAACGAGACACGAAAACGCTGAAATGTGAATCATCTCATGCCACATGCCACCCTGTCACACAGACGTAGACAAGTGCCCACGTTTGTCTGTTGACAATATGGATTTCTTGGATGATGACGCAACTGGTTGCAGCTGTCGGTACCATGAGCATTTCTATTGAGGAAGAGAAAAGGAGAATTTTCAAAAAAAAAAAAAAAAAATCTGCCAATTAATAAAACATAAAGATGAAAAAGAATTCTAATAATTTAAGTATAGTGTTACCATACTTGCAATCTGGTGATAGTAATTAGCAAAAAAAAACAAAAAAAAAAACAATATCAGTAGAAGATAAATTAATCTTGAGTCTCATGAGATTTTCAAATTAGTTTTAAAGCTTATTAGCAAAATCAGAAGCAGTGACAAAGAAAACAACTAAACACATAGACACACAAAGCAACATCACCGAAACAATTTCTAACACCAAAATAACACTTTCAACAACAGGTTGAGCCAAATGTATTTTTTTAAATTATTATGAAATGTATTATTTGAAGAAGCAAGACTCACAACAGCAGGTTGAAAATTATGTATTATCATTTTTTAAGTCAAAATAAAATTTTCTTCTTAGTTATAGAGATAAAGTCTAAAATGAAATTTTACTCTTTTTGAAGAAATATAATAAAAAGAGCATTCAGTTAATCTCAGTGTATTTTCTTTTCTAGCCATAATGGAATTTGATTGTTGAAATAAATTAAAACTACTGATGAAGTGCACAGCTTTGCCTGAAACACGACATGAAAAGTGAACATGTTCACTTTTGGTCGACACGTCGCCACACGCGTTTCCCGTTTCTATCATGTCATTATCATAATGTGACGTAGTCGATAAAGATCTTTGTGACCACTTTTGATTTTACTCGTGACATGACTCCTGTCTCATGTTCCTCGCTTTGCGTTACTTCCTATGTGATTCCGGCCTAATGGACTATGCCTTACCCTTACATGTAATATGCTCAAATTATAACATACTTAATTCCGTAAACGTGCAGTTGTCCTAGAAGCTAGAGGAAACTGAATTCGTATCTTTCTAGATACACAGACATTTGACAATACTTGATATTGGAATATTTTCTATAACACGTTTGCCTCCCACTAATTAGGAAATATTAACAATTGATAAATCAATTTCACTTTTGGAAGTAAGCCCTAAAGAATGCTAATTTGTGTGTAATCTGTACAATATTTTTGTATTCGGCCAAACATTGTTTTGGATAGTTGGGAATTAACTGCTGAAGATATGTGTTGTGTCAAGCCAACATTTTAAGGATATATTCTAGGTAAATATTTGATGTTTATATGATAGTTCATGGCATTCGTTACAATTACCTTGCTGTACTATTTTCCGATTTTTCTTTTAAGTGTTTCAACACTTCTCTCATAGCTTGCACATATTACATGCAATATTGTAACATGAAGCAACCTAAATATAATACAGAATTTAGATTTTTTTTTTTTGAAACATTCTATTCTATTTTATTTATTTATTTATTTATTTTTTTTTTCTTTTTTTTTTTTTTTTTTTTTTTTTTTTTTTACAGTCAAGGTCAAGGGCGAAAAAATAACTTCAACGGTGAAATCTAGTGTGTTCGTACATTTCGTTCTTAAGCAATGTCTACTGCTACAAAATATTCACATAATGCAAGAACATTAAGTTGTTATTGAAAAATATTACGTTATGTTAGATTCTTGCAAATAGTGATTGTGAATTTTACCCTTCAGACTATGCTCCAGGAAGTAATTAATAAATGTTCATCCTTTTACCTGCTTCCTATTACAAAAAGAAAAATAATACGTTTCGCGATGCTTGTGAACGTGACAACTCAACTCTACCATCTTTGTTGTCAAAGTCGTCAGGATAGAGGAAGAAGGTAGTCCGGTGGGTTGCATTCCAAATAAAGGTCAAAGGAAGGAATGCAAATCTGGGTATCACCGAGACGTCGATCGTGCAGAATTTGAAATGTAAAACAGATTCCAATGCGAGGATCCGATGACAGGCGCTGGGGTGGAGAGAAAGAGAGAGATAAGATGTAATTTATTTCAGCCTAAATTTGAGACGGGAAACTTTTGGGGGGTATACGAGTTGAGAAGGGATAGGTGATAGAATATAGCAGAGAAGAAAATTCTGGAAATGGAGCTGGAAAGCTGGAATGGGAATCAAGAAAGAAGTTAAGGGGATAAAAAGCAAAGTTCAGAATTACTTGAAAAGACAAAAAGTTGGCATTTAGGTGCAGGAGAGAGAAAGAGATCTTTTAATCTGTTAAAGTAAAGACCGCAGAAAAAAAAATTGTCCATCAGGGGATGGAGGAACCATAGAGGAAAGGATATTCGACAGGAAGATGCTTTTTAATTACTAATGGAAGTACTGAACAACGAGTAAAGAATAAACAGATTTCTATTGCAAGGAATAATCTTCGAGAATAATGGAATTACTGTAGAGCTAGTAATCATTTTCATTGAAATAAGTCTTATGATCAATTATTATATTTTTTTTTTTTTCGCCATAGTGTCTTAAGACCATAGGAGTGTATTGTTTAGAATTAAATGTCAGAGTAAATGCAATGGGTTACGACGAGTCACTAATAAGGCTTATTTATACGTATATGGAATAGATTTAAGACTGCGGTACTTTGTTCATTCAGAGGATGCATCCTAGTCTTAATTTGGCAGTACGGAATTAATTCTTCCGCAACTTAATTATGCTTCACTCTATAACCATAGTTGTAAGAGGTTAGTATTTGATGAAAATAGTATTTCGTTGGTAATAGCAACAACAGCAGTGGTAGTTTTTATTTCTGAATTAGTTGAAATATATCTTATTTCTAATAACATGGCAGCAATAAAAAAAAGGTATAAAAGAAAATCTGATCACCACCACACTAATATCGAGCCTTTGTCTATAGGGCTAGAAGATTTATATCTTAATTCAAATAAAATGGCAACAAAAAAGATATGAAAGAAGATCTGTTCACCACCACATCAATATGTAGGCTTTGTGTAGAAAGGCCACTTTTTAGCTTTTTAATTTACTTCCGTTCCCGCTTCTACAGTTTTTGCTACAGAATCTATCTCTGAAAATTTATTTCCATTGCATTTTTCTGCTAAATGGCCTCCTGTTCCGTAAAAATAGACCATATGGCCAGATTGACCAAACCTGAAGACGGACTGAACTATTTTACTCGTGGGGCTTTGCACATGTTAATTTTCGAAGTGTATGTTCAGCATGTGAATAATTCAGTATTGATTTTTATTTTAGACACTTCATTTTCTATTTATATCTTTTTCCCTCAATCTTTCTTAACATATGTAAACATATAAAGTATCGCTGAGAACCACTGCTGTTTTCCCGAAGATGAATCTTGTTGAGAAGAAACATTTATCCATATAAAAAGAACCATGTGTGAAGAAAATGGTTGTTTTGATGATGAAACTGTAGCGAATGCTTTATACAATACTTTTGACAGCCTTTCTCATTCTGTCTTTCTATGCATGGCATTATCTGGCATTATTTGAAAAGCAATAATAAGGGATGAAAATGCTTATTAAAGATAAATTATGCACTTAGTATGAATTTTGATATTGATGAAGAAAACGGAAGAAAAGAATCTCGTAGAAGGAAATGCGTTTTTCTTAAAAAGATTAAAAAAGTTTCCTTTTCTTCATGACCGTAAAATGCGGTTAGAGGTTATAAGTTTTTTCTTTGTAAAATTTGTGTTCGTTTAGTGTTTCATGAATAGTCGAGTCTGTAATCACTATTTTTACCACAGTGCAATAATGAAAACTTGTAAAGAATTAAAACGACTATGAATATCTCAAATCACATGTTTAAGAAATATACCCATCAATAGATCCATTTTGATAGTTTTATATTTTCAATTTATTCAAAATATACCACCATCAATTTCTAGATTTGCCCCCCCCCCCCCCCACAAAACAAAAATTAGATTTATTATCAGCTGATTTATAAATTTTTAAATCTTATAAAGAGCAAGTGAAAGTATTCAGTGTTGAAAAGTTTGATCTGTTATGTGAATAATTCTGAATATTATTCAAAATTGGGTTAAATGGTTTCATTAGTCGACTTACTTTTCCAATTAATTCTTGACTTTGTGATAATAATAATAATAATAATAATAATAATAATAATAATAATAATAATAATAATAATGAGGATGATTAGGATAATAGTGATGATAATAATAAAAATGAGGATAATAATAATGATAATAATAATAATAATTATAATAATAATAATAATAATAATAATAATAATAATAATAATAATAATAATAATAAACGGTGAATGATAAAAAAAGTTGAAAAATTCATGTCGTTCTACACCTTAGCCTTTTATCATAAAATTTTTGGACCCAGAGAGAGAGAGAGAGAGAGAGAGAGAGAGAGAGAGAGAGAGAGAGAGAGAGAGAGAGAGAGATTTTACTTCCGCCGAAGGTTAATGGAGTCGTCCATCGCCAAAGATCTATCTGTGGTGGAAATTTCGTCAAAATCCGTCAATTTATTTTTTACGCAATCCTGTCCACAAACAGACACACATATAAAAAATCTTGTTCATAGACAGACACAAAGAGAAATAATCTTGTTTACAGGCAGACACACAGACAAACAACAGACAAATAATCGTGTTCAAAGACAGACACACATATAGATAAATAAACTGACTCAATTTTATAACCTTGCCGGCGGTAATAACTATAGTATTCATATGAAAGAAAGAATTTGTAAGGAATGAAAGTCAAACTGAAAAAAAATCTAAACAGATACACAGACAAGTATATAGAGAGATAGGAGGATATATAGATCGATAGATAGATAGACATGGTCACTAAGCTAAGTAAGAGTAAGGGAAAGAGGGACCAAATAAAGATTTCATGCAGGTAAACTACAAATGTCAATTTCGGATATATTTACAATCGGACATAGGTCTATACAATTTTATGCGGTGTTTTTGTTGCATGGAATTCATCCTCTTCTACCTTGTAATTGATTTTCAAATTGGTTCTTATGTGCATAGTTTCGTGCTATTTGCTTTGGTTTGAAGATCCATTAAAAGTTCTATATAAAAATTTTCTCTTTATTGGTTTTTGGTTTAGCTCTTTTGTAATAATCGATGAGCAATTTGCGGGATGGTGGAAAGCAGTTTGCTTTTTAATCAACCATTTCTTCAGAGTTGATTGCCTATATCGTAGCGATGATATCAATAATAGCTGGCTATGAAAAGTTTGACTTTAATATAATTTTCATTCAGGAAAGTTATGAGGTGATATTTTTGCATATTGGCGTTTTTATAGAATTAAGTCTCTAAACTTCGGGATATCGTTAAATACGTCGATTTGGTCAAGTGAATTAACCTATATAAGTCAACGTTTTTAATACTAGTAGGAGTAATAGTAATACTAATAGTACTAGAGTTGACGTGTGCAATAGTAAACGCTTTTAATGACAATTAGAAGAAATTTGATAGGAATAATGAGAGAAAATATTATTATTATTATTATTATTATTATTATTATTATTATTATTATTATTATTATTATTATTATATTAAACTGTTTTTTTTATTAAGTGTGGAAATTTGATCATGTAATCAAAAGCGATAGTAAAATTAGATTAATAAAATCCGTCCTTGCGGTAATGTAAGCAGTAATAACCGACGTCATAACATAGATATTAACTTCGTTTCAGATTTGATTATTATTAGCCCAATCCCAAACTTTCACAGGTCAAAATAAACATCACGATGTATTAAGTCCCATAGCATTCACTTATTAATCTGACTATGATTTGTGTGTTTAACCAGCTACCATAATTCGACTGAGGAAGGTAAATAAAAATGTTCTAAAGGTAGGAAACTTGAACCATGTCATCAATATTTATTTATTTATTTTTTTTTTTTCCTAATGAAAGTCATACGCCAAGAACCCTTCTAGCCTTACATATCGAAGGGAACAAAACATTTCCTAACGATCTGTTTTAACGTTAATACCTTTCTTAAAATATTTTATTCTAATTGTTCATAACTTCTCATATGGTTTATTTTTGTCCTTATTTCCTTTCCCCACTTTGCTATTTTTCCCTGTTGAAGCCCTTATGGCATCCTGTTTTTCCAACTAGGGTTGTAGCTAAGCTAACAATAATAATAATAATAATAATAATTATAATAATACTAATAATAATAATAATTACGAAAACCCCCAATTAAAAGTAAAGACAACTGTATAATTCCAAAGGAAAAAAAGCACTCAGTGGCAGGTCATTACGAGGAAAGAAAAGACATTGTTTGAATAAAATTTCCTTTCCAGAATATTAGAAAAAAGGTCAGACAGTTAAAATTCCTTTCGGTCAAAATAGAAAGGAATTAAACGAAGCAGTTAATCGGATTTATTCTGAAGATTAATTTGGCTGCTTGGGGTGTTCTTGCTGTTATGAATTATTATTATTATTATTATTATTATTATTATTATTATTATTATTATTATTATTATTATTATTATTATTATTATTATCATATTTTTTAACGAAACTTAGCGTCCATCATTTGACATTAGGTCATGTTACTAATTATGGATTAGAGAAACATTTTTAATTTCAAATAAAACTTAGTGAAGTACAGTCTACTGTCAGTTAGGAATGCGTTGGGCCTTTTTATTATCATCTGTCTTCATATGATAACTTCCATAAATAATCAAATTAATCCAGATGTTATTTCCATGGTGAGCCCCAACCAACAATTTCTGCCTATTTTCAATAACTTCGTCATCTCTCATTTCTTAATTGGTGGCCATTTGTATTCCTACTTATATTACGGGAAATAAAAAACATGAGAATCAACCATTTATCCTTCATTTTATTGTTGTTGTTTTCTTTCGAATGAGTGGTAGTGGCTCCTCTTTTTCACCTGGTTAGTCTCCAATCAAAAACACATTTTATGCAATTATACAAGCACAATCTATTAATGCTATAAACTTCGTTCAGCAAAAGAATAGAATACAATTATCTCCTCTATATGATATTATTTATAAGGGTTCTACGACCATTTGAGCGTAAATTTATGATGAAGAGAAATAATCTTTGAAAACTTACTTGAATCAACATTACACTGCTAAAAGGAAAACCACCATCGTATGTATATAAAAATGGAATCTCAGTTTAACATAAGTAATTTCATGATTGGGCAGAGTGGTTTATCATGATGAGAATAAAATACATTTCATAAAAAAGAGTTCATAGATAAGACTTATTAACTACTGTGATAATCTGTTCTTTGAACATCCTATCTTCCATTCTACAAAGTATTACACTATCATTAAAAAACGCTTCATTTACTTATATATACATGGAAATCCTCAGCATATGTCATGATAGAGGTAAACGGGAAATCTCCCATCTCAAGGGTAATGTGATCCGTTCTTATGTGTTCCCATAGTTGCCGGCTAAGTTGCTCTATCTTTTGCTGATGAAACCACTGTTAAAATTTTCCTTTACGCTTTCTTTTTTCATGTAGCATCGTAGTTAGTTAGTGGAACTATTAATCTTCCTCGGTTCTTTGTAAATAACATTTACTTCTTGTGAATATATGAGGAGTGTTTACATTATGTGCCTTGATGTGCGTAAGCAAAGGCTTAATTACACGTATTCATGTAAAGCTACACTGCTGAAAAAAAAAAAAAAAACTAATTTTAATCGGAAATTCTCCGTAAAAGTATACTATTCTCAATCGTATTTAAGTAAAATACGCGTGACCCTAATTTTACCTTACTCTGTTATTATCCTTTACGTATTGGTGACCGTAATATCATTCCTTTACATCATTACATCAGTTTTTAAAAGGGTAAAAATCATGGATTAAATAGTGCCAGCCATTTAGCGCTTTTAATGCACATTTTCAACAGCGTAGGGTTAGATTTATGACAAAACCAAACCTATAAAAATAATAACTTCCCAGAACCACCAGAACACAAATTACCTTTGCAGAATATAACGAAATTTTAATTCTGTTTATATTCAGAAATTTACTTTTAAAAGGGGAGAGGGAATGATCTGAGCCTAAGTATTTTTTATATATTTATATTTAATTAAAGCGGAAAGGATCTTTGGGATTTGCTAACACTAGGCTATTCTCCCGCGACCTATACGGAAGTTAATGCAATCTCTCTCGAACTGAGAACCCCAATATGCTTTCTCTTTGTAATCAGCTCATTTGGCTGATTAGATTTTAAAAGCTGATTTAAGTTGAGCAGAAAACTTTGCTGGATATTAAAATGCTGATGAGATCTCGGGCTCCGCCTCATCTTTCGGGGAAAGGTGGCCAGATAAGAGCCCTCTCTCTTCATACATACATATACCAAGGCACTTCCCCCAATTTTGGAGGGTAGCCAACATCAGCAAATGAATCAAAACAAAAAAGGGGACCTCTACTCTCTACGTTCCTCCAGCCTAACAAGGGACTCAACCGAGTTCAGCTGGTACTGCTAGGGTGCCACAGCCCACCCTCCCACATTATCCACCACAGATGAAGCTTCATAATGCTGAATCCCCTACTGCTGCTACCTCCACGGTCATCTAAGGCATCGGAGGAAGCAGCAGGGCCTACCGGAACTGCGTCACAATCGCTCGCCATTCATTCCTATTTCTAGCACGCTCTCTTGCCTCTCTCACATCTATCCTCCTATCACCCAGAGCTTCCTTCACTCCATACATCCACCCAAACCTTGGCCTTCCTCTTGTACTTCTCCCATCAACTCCTGCATTCATCACCTTCTTTAGCAGACAGCTATTTTCCATTCTCTCAACATGGCCAAACCACCTCAACACATTCATATCCACTCTAGCTGCTAACTCATTTCTTACACCCGTTCTCCCTCTCACCACTTCGTTCCTAACCTTATCTACCCGAGATACACCAGCCATACTCCTTAGACACTTCATCTCAAACACATTCAATTTCTGTCTCTCCGTCACTTTCATTCTCCACAACTCCGATCCATACATCACAGTTGGTACAATCACTTTCTCATATAGAACTCTTTTTACATTCATGCCCAACCCTCTATTTTTTACTACTCCCTTAACTGCCCCCAACTCTTTGTAACCTTCATTCACTCTCTGACGTACATCTGCTTCCACTCCACCATTTGCTGCAACAGCAGACCCCAAGTACTTAAACTGATCCACCTCCTCAAGTAACTCTCCATTCAACATGACATTCAACCTTTCACCACCTTACCTTCTCGTACATCTCATAACCTTACTCTAACCCACATTAACTCTCAACTTCCTTCTCTCACACACTCTTCCAAATTCTGTCACTAATTGGCCAAGCTTCTCTTCTGTGTCTGCAACCAGTACAGTATCATCCGCAAACAACAACTGATTTACCTCCCATTCATGGTCATTCTCGTCTACCAGTTTTAATCCTCGTCCAAGCACTCGAGCATTCACCTCTCTCACCACTCCATCAACATACAAGTTAAACAACCACAGTGACATCACACATCCCTCTCTTAGCCCCACTCTCACCGGAAACCAATCACTCACTTCATTTCCTATCCTAACACATGCTTTACTATCTTTGTAGAAACTTTTCACTGCTTGCAACAACCTTCCACCAACTCCATATAACCTCATCACATTCCACATTGCTTCCCTATCAACTCTATCATACGCTTTCTCCAGATCCATAAACGCAACATACACCTCCTTACCCTTTGCTAAATATTTCTTGCATATCTGCCTTACTGTAAAAATCTGATTCATACAACCCCTACCTCTTCTAAAACCACCCTGTATTTCTAAGATTGCATTCTCTGTTTTATCCTTGATCCTATTAATCATTACTCTACCATACACTTTTCCAACTACGCTTAACAAACTAATACCTCTTAAATTACAACACTCATGCACATCTCCCTCACCCTTATATAGAGGTACAATACATGCACAAACCCAATCTACTGGTACCATTGACAACACAAAACACATATTAAACAATCCCACCAACCATTCAAGTACAGTTACACCCCCCTTCCTCCAACATCTCAGCTCTCACACAATCCATACCAGACGCTTTTCCTACTCTCGTTTCATCTAGTGCTCTCCTCACTTCATCTATTGTAATCTCTCTCTCATTCTCATCTCCCATCACTGGCACCTCAACACCTGCAACAGCAATTATATCTGCCTCCCTATTATCCTCAACATTCAGTTAACTTTCAAAATATTCCGCCCATCTTTTCCTTGCCTCCTCTCCTTTTAACAACCTTCCATTTCCATCTTTTACTGTCTCTTCAATTCTTGAGCCAGCCTTCCTTACTCTCTTCACTTCTTTCCAAAACTTCTTCTTATTCTCTTCATATGAATGACCCAATCCCTGTCCCCACCTCAGGTCAGCTGCCCTCTTTGCCTCACGTACCTTGCGCTTTACTTCCACATTTTTCTCTCTATATTTTTCATACTTCTCTACACTATTACTCTGCAGCCATTCTTCAAAAGCCCTCTTTTTCTCTTTCACTTTTACCTTCACTCCTTCATTCCACCATTCACTGCCCTTCCTCATGCTGCCTCCAACAACCTTCTTGCCACACACATCACTTGCAATCCCAACAAAATTTTCTTTTACTAACTTCCACTCCTCCTCTAAATTGCCAGTATCTCTTACTTTCACTTCGTCATATGTCATTTTCAACCTCTCCTGATATTTACTCTTTACCCCCGGTTTTATTAGTTCTTCAACCCTCACTAGCTCCCTTTTACATCCACCTACTCTATTCCCCCACTCTTTTGCTACAACTAATTTTCCTTCCACCAAAAAATTATCAGACATACCGTTAGCCATACCCCTAAACACGTGCACGTCTTTCAATCTTCCAAACATTCTTTTAGTTATCAACACAATCCATTAATGCCCTTTCTACTACTCTTTCATTTGCCACTCTTACCCATGTATACTTATTTTTATCTTTCTTTTTGAAAAAGCTATTAATTATCACCATCTCTTGCTCAACACACATATCTACCAGTCTCTCACCACTCTCATTTTCACCTGGTACGCCATACTTCCCAATGATACCTTCTACCTCTCCAGCGCCCACTCTAGCATTTAAATCACCCATGACAACTACATAATTCCTTCTACCCAGTCCTTCTACACACCTAGTTAATTCATTCTAGAACTCATTCCGCTCTTCTTCACTTTTCTCACTACCTGGCCCATACGCAGTGACAAACGCCCAACATTCTCTACCCAACCTAACCCTTACCCACATTAACGTAGATGATATCTCCTTCCATTCCACTACTTTACCAGTCATCCATTCACTCAGCAATAAAGCCACACCCTCTCTCGCTCTTCCCCTTTCAATTCCAGACACTCTACCAGACATTTCACCAAACATCACTTCACCCTTTCCTTTCATCTTCGTCTCACACAAGGCCAATACATCCATCCTTCTATTCCTAAACATACTTCCAATTTCACAGCTTTTACTCTCTATCGTACTACATCCACGCACATTCAAACACCCCAAAACTAGAGTGCAGGATGCAGTCACTCTCCCCCCAGCTCCATCTCTTTGTCGATGTCTCACAGGATGTAGATACAGGAGATGAGGTTCCCAGCCCCCTCGTCCCGTCCCTTTCAGTTGCCTCTTACGACATGCAGGGATAACGTTGGCGCTATTCTAATTTTTTATATGCCCCCGCGGCCACAATTCATGGCCGAATTTAAACTTAAAATCGGAAGGTTGTATCTCAGACTTCTGAAAAGGACTGAAAGGGGCCTTCCAACAATGTTTTCTCCCCCTTCTTATCGTGGAGACTTTTCTAAAAGAGTGGAATAGTTTGAGGGAAAAATTGGGTGGTAGAATACGAATTCAAGTACGTGTTTTAGCTATTTCACCAACATAAATTAATTACATGCCAATACGAAACAAAGCACAATAGAGCTACTCATTGGATCATTATTATTATTATTATTATTATTATTATTATTATTATTATTATTTGCTAAACTACACCTGTAGTTGGAAAAGAAGGATGCTATAAGCCCAGGGTCTCCATCAGGGAAAATAGCCCAGTGAGGAAAGGAAACAAAGAAAAAAAGGATATTTTATGAACAGTAACAACATTATAATAAGTATTTACTATATAAACTATAAAAACTTCAACAAATCATGTGGAAGATAAATAAGATAGAATAGTGTCCCCTAGTGTACGCTCAAGCAAGAACTTTAATCCAAAATAGTGGAAGACCATGGTACAGAGGCTATGGCACTACCCAAGAATAGAGAACAATGGTTTGATTTTAGAGTGTCCTTCTCCTAGAAAAGCTGCTTATCGTAGCTAAAGAATCTCCTCTACCCTTAACAAGATGAAATTGGCTACTGAACAATCACAGTGTAATAGTTAACCCCATGAGAGAAGAAAAACTATTTGGTAATATCAGTGTTGTCAGGTCTATGAGGACATAGGAGGATATGTAAAGAATAGGCCAGACTATTTGGTGGATATGTAGGCAAAGGGAAAATGAGCCGTAACCAGAGAGAAGAATCCAATATAGTACTGTCTGGCCAGTCAAAGGATCCCATGACTATTTAGCGGTAGGATCTCAGCGGGTGGCTGCAAACTCAAACTAAGGCAAAAGAAATAGTTAAAATTTTTCTAGATGTTTGACATTGTGTTGTTTTCGGAATGATATTTGTTATAATAAAATAGTAGTTGTTAGTCTTAGATCATTATGCAGACAAAATTCATTACTTTACAAAGGAAAACTATCATCGCATGTATAAGATAAGGAAATTCAATCCCAATCTAGCTTAAGTCATTCCTTGACTGGGCCAGAGTCTTCTTGATGAATATGGAAAATTGTTCGCCAAAATAAAGATAGATAAGATACGTCTATCTGTTCTGAGGAAATAGCAAAGCATTTTTCTCTCATTAAAGAGCGTCCCGCTTATTTGTATGCTAATGGATGTCCATAGCAGTTATTCATGTTCCAGGTAAACAAGGAGTCTCCCTTTTATACAGTAATCTGATTTGTTCCTATATCTTCCCATAGCTATTATGATCATTTACTTTATCGCGGACAGATGAGACCATAAGGTTAATCCATCAAGTTTCTTTCAAGTCCAAATGTACCCAGTAAGCGGAGTTCCAACCCCGTCTCAGTCTATTGTAAATTCAATTAGCACTTTTTAAATGTGTGAAATATCGTTTGTGGATGCTAATAGACTTGTGTAATGGCATAATTATACATGTTGATGTAAAGTAGAGGTCAAAGTTTTATACTAAAACTAAAACTTTTAAAAGAGTAGGAGACTGTAAGTGACTCTTGCACTTTGCAAAAGGATTAATTATCTTACTTGGAAAATTTTTATGAGAAATTACCCTTGAAATGAACACAGTCCGAGTTCAGGAAAAGTTTTTTTTTCCTTCATGCGAAAAGAAATTTCTGTAATGCATAATCCGAAAATATTTTTACCCTGAAGATTCTAAAGCAAGATCTCTCTCTCTCTCTCTCTCTCTCTCTCTCTCTCTCTCTCTCTCTCTCTCTCTCTCTCTGGCGGTATGGGGGTTTTATGATCTTTGGCGCTGACAGTAAAGATTTTATAATTTCATAATCATTTATATGTGTATTTTTTTAAGAAAAGACGCTTATATCTGCTGTATTTCAACATAGCACTTTTTAAACAATAACTACAATCACACACACACACACAAAATTAACATTAACAACACTGATGCCGTATACCTGACAAGAATGATATTTTATACTAATCTCTTGTGCATTTCTAAGAGCGACTGAATAGAGATGAAAGAAGAAAGAAAGATTTGAATGATACAAGAATATTTTTGGAAATGACTGTTGATAGTGTAAGGATGGGGATTAAATAGTAAATAAAGGAAAAGGTCGCTAGTGTGTAGGAGATTACAATGGGGCTGTGATAGTGTGTGGCGGAGTTGTTGATAAAGGTGTGTAAGGTATGACAAGGTGAAGGGTTGGTGAAGAATAACTGTAGGTAGTAGATCTGTTAAGACTTTTATTTCTTAAAAAGAGTAAGCTTGAATGGAGAAATGAAGGGGGGAGGGGGGTCAGTGTATGCTCAAACAGAGTAGAGGCTGCGTCGGTAGACAGTTTATTTATAGAAAATATATTTGCAAACCTCGAGATAAGACATCCATAGATCTGAAATCTTTTTTGATGAAATTGATTCAAATGTAGTTTTGAAAACGTTAAGCATGCATGATATAGATTCTATAAGGAAATTTGCTTTACAAAAATTAATTACGGCTTTGATGTCTTTTTATGAAAGGAGTAATGGGATATTCATGTAAATAGCGTGACTTTTAAGAGAAAATAATCTAGGATTTAAAAAACAACAATTGTCAATGAATGTAATGTAGATGGGATGATAGGTGCAAATGATAAAGGTAAAGGTTCTAGTGTCACCAGAACGCCAGCCAAGAAGGCCCAACTGTCCCCTCCCCCTGTTTTACCCAACCACAGCAGTTTTCTCTCCAGTAAGCACCTTATACAGTACTCACGGTCCCGGGATGAGATCGAGATGCTGCTATGCAAATGCAAGGCGAACTCGTTACTAACCAGGAGACTAATGTATTTACTAAGAGTTAATTACTGGGAAGGAGAAAACTTCAGACTTGTATCTAAATTTGCTTTACCAAAAGCAAATCAATGTAACATAAAGTTTATTGAAATCAAAGTGATAGCAAATGGAAACCAAGAATGAATATGAAGCTAATGATGTCAGTCCTAATACATAAATGCATTGATATGCTCGATTTACATAATAATTCACAGAAGAGACGAATGTATAGGGAACCAAAAGTGGATGT
>NC_090730.1:41675953-41678453 GCF_036898095.1 Palaemon carinicauda
AAAGAGCTTATTTGGAGCAAAATTCTGTGAACTCAAGAATAATTTCGGTCACTTTGAGAGGAAAGCACAAGAATTTTAAGGTTATTCAGGTATACGCACCAGACAGCTCATATGAAGATGAAGACGTAGAAAACTTCTATTCACAGTTAGAGGAGGAAATAAAGACAACAAAGACAGGCGATGTAGTCATGGCGATGGGCGATTTCAATAGTAAAATCGGAAATGACAGGAGAGGCTACGAGGATGTGATGGGAAAGTTCGGTTTGGGTGAAAGAAATGAGAGAGGACAGAGGATGCTGGAATTTTGCCAGGGTAAACAACTGTTTATAACAAATACTTACTTTTATCATAGAGAACAGCACAGATACACAAGAATACACCCAGATGGAATTCATAAGAACTGCATTGATTTTATCCTTATAAATAAGAGATGGAAAACATCAGTGATGGGAACAAAAGTGATGAGGGGAGCAGACTTTAGAACATCAAATGAACTACTACTTTCAAACATCCGTATTAAATTTCGGACAGACAGAGGAATAAATCAAGAACTAGGTAGGTATAATCTGGATAAACTGAGGAACGAGGAAGTAAAAACTGCCTTCAAAGTAAGAGTAGGAGGACGTTTTGAACCACTAATAGTACTCGAGACAACAGAGGAAAAGTGGTGTCGGGGACGAGACATAATTAAAGAGGAAGCCGACAGTATTTTGGGAAAGAGGAGAGCAAAGCAACAGTGGGTCACAGAGGAAGTATTGGATGCATGCCAAGAGAGGAGAGAAGCAAAAAAGACAAAGAATGAAAACCCATCCCAAGAAAACAAAGCAAGTTATAGACAAAAGTGCAGAGCAGTGGACAATAAATGCAAACGTGCAAAAATAAAATGGATAGAATACCTGTGTAAAACATGTGAGGAATGTTTCAGAAACGGCCATTCAAGAGAACTATTCACTGCAGTAGACAGATTAACCAGGTGTTGGAAAAACAATGGAATTGCTCTAAGAGATGCAGATGGTAACAAGGTATCAGCAACGGCTGATGTTGAGAAGATCAGGAAAACGCACTACGAGGAACAACTAAAAGGAAGTGGGAGACGGGTAACTGGAGAGGATTATCCAGAACTAAGAGGAGAGCTATGGAACATACAGGAAACACCAGGTCTCCTGATAGAAGAAGTGGAAAAAGCTTTAAGAGCTATGTCAAGTGGGAAAGCACCAGGAATAGATGGAGTACCAAAGGAATTGCTTGAGGCTGGCGGTGAAATGGTAGAAAGATGGTTGTGTGATTTGTGCAGGGATATAGTAGATGGACAAGCAGCTCCAAATGATTGGATTAAAAACATTATAATTCCAAAACACAAGAAAGGGGACACCACCTTATGCAAAAATTATAGGCCTATCAGTCTATTACCACATGCTCATAAAGTTTTAGCAAAAATCATACAAAGTAGAATAACAAGGCAAGAAGAGGAAATGATTGATGAGGGTCAAGCAGGATTTAGGGCGGGTAGAGGAACAATCGATCATGTATTCACCTTCTCACAAATCATAGAAAAATTCTGGGAGAAGGAAAAAGATCTGTATTGTGTATTTATTGACTTCAGGCAAGCGTTTGACTCCATATGGAGGGAAGGAATGATTAGGATTTTGAAGGAATGGGGATTAGAACCAAAAATACTGGAAACCATCAGGAGATTGTATGAAAGGACATCGGCTAGAGTTAGAAAAGGAAAGTCTTTAACAGAAGAGTTCATAACCACTGGTGGGGTTATACAGGGTTGCCCACAATCACCACACCTCTTCAGCCTATACTTGGAATGGGTAATGAGAATGGCACTTGGAGATTATGAGGGTGGCATATATATAGAAGGGACATAAATATCTAACATGAGGTGTGAAGATGACATAGTGCTTTTAGCAGAAACTAAGGAGGAACTTCAGAGAATGTTGAGAATGGTGGAGGAGCAGTGCAGTAGGTATGAATTAGTGATAAATAGAGAGAAAACCAAAAGTATGAAAATTGGACGCGAGATAGAGGCCTTAGAAATACAGCTATCAAAGGGAGAAGTGGAACAAGTGAATGAGTTTAAATATTTGGGAGTGTTTTTCACAGCAGATGGAAAGATGGAAAGAGCAATTCAAGACCGAATCTCAAGTGGCCAGAATGCATTTGGAAGGCTAAGAAAAATCTGGAAAGATAGAAACATATCCATTAAGTTGAAAATTAGACTATTGAGAGCAATAGTAATCCCCACTGTGATATACGGTGCTGAATGCTGGATACTGAAGAAGAGAGAAGAAAAATGTTATTAGCCTTTGAAATGAAATGTCTGAGAAGAATCTGTGGTGTAAGATGAGAGGACAGAATTATGAACGAGAGAGTGAGAGAAATGGCTGGTGTTGAGGACACAATTCTGATTAGAGTGGAAGATATTTAGAGATGGTTTGGGCATGTACAGAGGATGGAACAGGACAGATGGCCGGAAATAGACCGAGAGGAC
>NC_090730.1:41683453-41693453 GCF_036898095.1 Palaemon carinicauda
TATATGGGCTCGCTCCGACAGCCTAGTGCCCTCCCATATTTAGCTGTGCCCCTTAAGTGCCCACCCACTGACATACCTCTAGTTACGACACTGCTCTCTCTCTCTCTCTCTCTGTCTCTCTCTCTCTCTCTCTCTCTCTCTCTCTCTCTCTCTCTCAGCCCATTATTGTTTACCCTCCTGCAGATGCTATTTACGCCGTTCCCCCCCCCCATCTCTCAACTCACTTACACAAGATTATTTGAAGGCTAAATGAAGGATATCAACCTTATGAGGTTCTTCGTCGTCTCACTCAAAGAATGTTTCTCCGACCTGAGAAAACTTTAGTGCAATTCTCTCTAACCTTCTCAAGGGTTTTGTTTTTCTTTCTTTATTTTAGCTGGATATGTCTTTTTAAGAGACTTATAATCTATCAAAAATTAAGTCACTTGCCTCAAGTTCCTTGGTAAACTTGCAATACCTTAGTAATAGGATTTTAACAGAATTTGAAATAATTTTAAGCTGTAGTTTTATTAGATTCATTAGCTTAATTATGCAATAGCAAATTAGAAAAAAAAATATTGTTATAACATCGTATGAGGTTTGCTTGTGGAAATTCCACTAGTTTTGTCTCCGGTTGAAGGAGATCGTAGTAACCGATTTAGTTTGGGGTGAAAGCTAAAAAAAATCATTTAATGTCCTCATATGGTACTTATAAAATCATTCATTTAGAAAAAACCCTTCCCCTTAAAACTGGATTAATGAATAAATCAATAAATGAGACTTCATTCACTGTTGCTATCCACCTAATTCCTGAAACATAACAGCTTCAATGTTACAAGTCCTCTTTTCCGTTACATGATATAAAACTCGTTTTTCTATAGTAGAATATCTGGTATAAAGATGAATTATAATGATGCTGGGGAAAGAATTGTCCCTTATGTATATTGAGGAATATAAATTGGAGATAAAAGCAAATATTGTGATCTACCTTAATTAGGCACATGATACAATTTTGTTTTGTATAGTAAAAAGGTGGTAAAGTGTACTATTTTTTTCTAAAACCATATATATATCTTAAATAACTAATATCCAGTTAAATAAATCATATCATGATATACATGCCTTCATTAGATTAGGTGATAAAGAACTGTGGAGAATGTGTTTCAAAAAGAAAATTACTGTAAATATTAGTTATAATGTTACCAGCAATGATTTCAAATTATAAGAATTATTCCAATACTAATCAGCTGAGTTATGAAATCTTTCCAACTATTGTTATGCAATAAAATTATATCCATGTTCGTATTCCACGACTTCTATAACCTTCTTCCATTTATCAATTCTGTTTGGTGTCGGGGGCCAGCGTTATTTCCCTACTCCCCATTTTTTGGGGGGTGGGGGGTGGGGGGGTGGGGGGCTACTGATCTCCCATATCGTATAATGAAAAGTTGGTCATAAAAGTGTACTTAATGGTTCCTACTCTAGTCGTAAAATGTTGCATGGCTACTTCATAGTGTCGAAAGACAGGTTCTCTTTTGATTGCAGAATGTCATGTTATTGTTTATTCGTAGTCATAAAATGTTTCTATTGTTTTCGTAGAAACTTGGATGATTGATTCTACGATTGGTTCTCTTGAGATGAGAATGAGTGATTAGTTGTGCGATAAGCAAAGAAATTTGTAATTTCGATTCTGTTGTCATCAGCAAATATTGATCGTAAAATGTTCTATTGGGCATAGAATTTGTTTGGCTGGTTCAGAATGAATATTGAAACGTTGTGTGATTCCTTCTACCTTATCAGTAAACGCTGGATGGCATTAAAAAAAGATTCCCCCATTTTCCTATTGGGTTCTTTATATGTCGAACGTTATTTTTTTTTATACAGTATCCCCAAAATGTTAGACGATATTTTCTTCAGTCCTCAAAAAAAGTTAAATAGCATGGTGTGTTCGAACTTTAAATGTTGCGTGATAGGTTATAATTTCAGCATAAGATATATAATACATTTTAGGCTAATCTCTAAATAGCGGGCTTTAGTGTGTTTTTAAAATATTATTTGATAAGGTCTTCTCTAGCTGGGCATAAAATTCTGTATGTCTTTTTACGTGATAAGGTGTAGGTTACTCCACTTTAGCCACGTCAGACTGGAAGAATTACCGAAATATCAGAATAGTAACATTCTTCTTATTTCAAAAAAGAATATCATTTACTTATTTATATTGACAATGAAAAAAGAAGTACCTGATATAATCACTAAATAAGTTGGTATGATAAAATGACATTTATCAAAACCTAGAAATGTCTAAGAGGAACTCTTAAATAACAGTTGAAGAATAGTTTGAATAAAAGTGATAAAAGTTGCTTATAAATAAAAGTAAAGAACGGCTCAACCAACGAACTACATTGCACGTCTGACAAGAAAAAAAAGGTAACCAATTTCATCGAATGGCTGGTACTAAAGGCAACCAATCTCTACCGTTTGGTTAAAGTTGCAAAATCCGGCAGAATGCAATCTCCAATAGATCGTCACGGGAGATTATCCAATCCCCATAGGATCTCAAGGATCCCCAGGATAATTCCATTTCTTGACACTCATGAAAATGCATTCAGAAAATTGCGACGATTCCCAGTCGCCATGTTGGGGGAAGCTACAAGCTCATTTCTTTGATTCGCCTTTTGACTGAACCGAGGGTCAATTTCAAAGGAAAGACTCTTTTGTCTGTCGTAAGAATTTATTGCGATGTGGAAACGTCGAATAGGATAGAGGAAGAATGGCAAGAAGAGAGATAGAAGCTAAAATTATAATGACAATGCCAAAGATGGTAATAACCGACATTGTGAAGTGAATAGAGAAAGGAAGATGAAAAGTCGAATAGAAAGAAAAAAAAAAGAAAAAAAAAACAGCTCCGAGAAAGTAAGAAGTCTGTGAACCATATGAACAAGATCCCGGAATAAAGGAACATGATGAAATGACTGGCATATTTTATAAACAATTTAACTTTTGATCGAAAAAGAAAAGTATTTATGAGATGAGACACTATTTTCCTCAAAATTTTAATCGACCTGAGAGAAGAGAAATGCCTTATTTTCTTCAAATTTGGTATAGCAAGCAGTATTGGGGTTGATAACCTAACTCTGTTATAAGCGTTTCAAAATAATTTCAATTTGCAAAACATTTTTTCTAATTTTGATGTAATTTCGAGGGTACGTTCCTGAATTATTATTAAGGAACGTATCTTCGAAATCAGATTGAAAAAAAAAATTATCAATTGAATTTATTTTGAAAAGGAAAATTAATTAAGTCTTTTCGCTAAAGGCTTATTAAGATCATCTATTTTGTCAACAGAAAGATCAAAATTTTGTTTTAATATCTTAATGTTTTCTAGTTTTGATGGGAATTGGTAGCAAGGTATCATGGGGGTAACATTTTGTTTTTCACAAATAATTGCTACTTCTTTATACAGTATATTCACATTGCATATTTAGCCTTTATGTCCCCATAATAAAACTGTTGCATGAATATCAATCCCCAAATTACTTCTCACTTTTTTTTTTTTTTTTTTGTATCGCCAGCCAATTTTAAAGGATAAGATTATATTTTTCTTGTATGCAAATGAAACTTTTTAGATAGGTTATATGGGGATTCATGTTTAATTCTTCAGTAATATTTTCCTTTTTACTTCACAGACTTTAAAGTAGCGTTGCTCCCATATTTGTACTTTTCCTGTACAGTACATCTCTGAACCTATGATCATTGAAGGTTCAAGTCCCTCGGAATGTTTTATGAGGGTGCACAATGAATAGGTTCTGGTGGTACACTAGATTATCAGGGGGTCTTATTTCAACCTATCTGATTTACTATTAACAATTTGATCTTGATATCTTCAAAGGCCCTCTTCATTTTTAATTCTTCTAATTACCTTTTATTAATATTACGACAAACACAATATTCCTTAGTGTATAATGAAACTGAGGCTCAGTTTTTCTCTGGGATACTGGTATCGAGCTAAAATAACATTCTATTCGAATAGATAATGTGAAATGTAGTTATCAATAGTGATATCATTACTTTTGTTATTTGATCATATGTAAAAAGAGAGACTTTCGTATTGATCCAATACACAGTATATTATTATATCTAGCATTAGTATCACAATTATTATTATGATTATTATTAGTGTTGTTCTTCATGTTCGTGTTATTGCTGTTGTTTCTGCTGTTATTACATCCGCCAACGAAGTTGGTAGGAGGTTATGTTTTTCTCCCTGTTTGTTTGTTTGTTTGTGAACAATTTCCTGGCCACAATTTTACTCATAGAGCAGGGAAATTTTCAGGGATTAATTGTTATGTGGAGACGTGGAACTGATTCAATTTTGAAAGCCCTAGTTTAAAGGTCAAGGTCAAAGTGAAGCAAATGGTCTACCGAATGAACACTAAGGTAAGCTAATTCGATAAATAATCTGCCATGGCGGAGGTCTGAATTCTCAGTGTGCTTGTATTGTTATTGTTGTTTTAAACTCAGTATCCAATGTGGTATTACTGAACACAATCCTCCCTATTGAGTCTCTAGCGTGGCGAAGAAATAGTGCATATATAATAAGAAAGAAAAAAATAAGAAAAAGACAAGATTGGAGATAAAGAAAAGATATAGGTAGGAATAGAAGACGAGGGAATAAGAGCTGAACGAGAAACAAAATCGTAAAAAGTAGCACTATAATAAGGTGAGTAATGCAAGGACGAACAAAGGAATACAAGGTAGGGGAAGCAGTTAATGAGGCAATAAACAGGAATGATATACGAGATAAAGATACAGAGAGGATCTTGAATACCAAAATAAACGGGTAAGTGTGGAGCTAATGTGTAATAGATAAACAGGGGGAAAGGAAGCTGTCATTATCATTGCCATATATATTTGTTTTGATTATTATCATTACTGTTATTATCATCATTGTTTCTATTATCATTATTATTATCATTATTATTATTATTATTATTATTATTATTATTATCATTATTATTATTACTTCACTTCAAAATTGCAGGATATAATTATGTCAGTATGTTTATTTACTACCTGTTCTTTGATTATCTGTTTGTTACTATGGTTGAAATATTTCATTTTTATTGTTAATTATTTCTCTTGTAGTTTCCTTATTTCCTTTCCTTATTGGGCTATTTTCCCTGTTGGAGCCCTCGGGCTTATAGCATCCGGCTTTTCCAACTAGGATTGTAGCTTAGCAAATAATAATAATAATAATAATAATAATAATAATAATAATATGAATTACAATAAAAACTGTCTTACTTCCAAGAAAATTCTATGAAGGATGGATTTTGTGAATACGAATTGATTAGATTTTGGGAGAGCTCCGGATTTACATAGAAACCTTTTGGTATGAGGTGGGATGGGTGTGGGTTGACCAGCCTTGTCATAAATTTAGCGTCGTTTGTGTCGTTCATGAAAGACCTTAAATGCCGTTGAATGAAACAGCATTTATGAAGAGATACATCCCGATAATGCAGACTTATAAAGTCAATGAATGATTCAGACTACAATAAGTAAATAATGGAAACCATATAAAAAATCCATAAACGGTGTCATATTTGAATAAAAACGTAGATCGGGTGAGAAGAAATTAAAATAGAATTCTAATACCATATGAGATAAAAACTTAGATAAACTAACAAGTCTATAACTTGATAATGAATTGTAGGGAGAGTAAAAGAAGGCAGAGATAAAAGTTAATGAACAAATAGAGCTCAAAATAAAAGTTGCGAATGGAAAAATATTGTCGAATGGGAAAGCATTCCTGTGTCGATGGTATATTAACTTTTAAAATTTTATGAAATTGAAAGATACAGGAGAGACAGAGATAAGTGATCAAATACCGATGGAGATTATATACGGATGAGAACGTCTGTGGAATCGACTGGAAAGTATATAGAGAAGGCGGTGAAGAGGTTGAAATAGGTATTGATGGGATTACAATTGAGATTCTGTAGTACAGTATTGATTGTAGGATTAAGAGACTGACAAGGGTTTGTTATGTATTCTTGGATGAGGGAAAGTTGTCAAAGAAATGGGTGAAAAGGATAATCAGAATAGGTAATGAATTGGACTGTAAGATTTATGAAGGACTAACTTCACTTCGTACATTTTACCCTTTTGATTGAATACAAAAGTTGACAAGATGATTGATAGGGGAATAATATTATGGATGTATGCAAGGAAGAGGGTGCATGGATCATCTTTTTTTTTTTTATCAAATAACTGTGCAGGGAATTTTAAAGCTGAGAGAAAAAATCATTAGCCTATGTGGTAACATGCACCCGGAACGGCGGATGAAATAATTGATAAATAAACAATGTTGTGGGTGTTGATATGATTTTAAGTTTGTCCTAAGTAAGCATTACATAAGTTAAAGTATGTACGTTGAAGAGTGAATGGTTTTGGGTGAAAGTGAGGCTGAGACACGGTAATGTAATTGATCCATGGCTGTTCAGTATCTTTATGGATGGAGTAAGGAGTGAGGTAACAGAAAGGACATTTGAAAACATGAAATCGTTGATGTTTGCAGATGATGCTGTCTTAATCAAGGAAAGTGGAGAGAGATCAGAGTAGCTAGGAAAGAAGTGTGAGAGTGTTCGCTAGACCCTCAAGTTGAGAGTAAATACTGACAAAGGCAAGGTAATGTGTGTAAAATGAAACCAGGAGGATGAGTATGGATTTTTACGGTGTAAGTATGAAAAGAGTTGCATTAAACTGTGGTATCTACTTGTTAAGGAAAAATCAATAACCACATAGCTATAAGACTTAACAGGTATACAGGATATATAAAAAGAAATTATGACGCTGAAACTTTCTCTGTGTATTTGTTTGTCTGTAATTGTGGGTGTTTGTGAATTTATTCGATAACTAATTCTTTTATATATATATATATATATATATATATATAATATATATATATATATATATATATATATATATATATATATATAGATTTGTATCATTAGCTTTGGTAAACATTTTGATTCTGGACACTTCTCTTTCTTTCATCAAACCTCCTCAATAGATCTGAATACATTTTGACATTTATTTTTTTCACTGAGATTATGAAACTTCTTATTGATGACATTTAATTCCAAATTATTTTCCGTATATTTAACTGGACCATCTCACATGCATCAGTCTCAAAATAAACGGTAATTGCGTGAAATTACAATAGTTCCTTCCTTCACCAAGTACAGTAGTGTTTTGGCTTATATTGATGAGATCTTATGCCACCATGGCTATTTGCATAGCTGTAGAAGGGAATAAGGGACATCCCTAAACTTTATCCAAGCAACAGAATCTCTTTTTAAGGACAACTGGAAATGTTTATAACAACATAAATACCCACTTTCTTTACTGTTAGTTTTTGTGTAAATATACTCATATCCTTGAAATATAAGATTTCCGGTCTACATTCTATTGGGAAGGTTCATAATTGAGATATTACTATGATACTTGCATCATTCGTATACTTTCAAGTATATGCATGCTGTTTTTGTATGTTGGGGCCGGTTTATATATAAATAGTTATGGGCTTTTGTTTCAAATTATTATGTCATTTCATTCGTAATTAAGAATGAAATGAATTCTACCATATAAATGCCTTATAGTTTTAATATTATTTCTTAACAAAAAGTATTAAAATAAAAATCAAGTGTTCATAGTACATTATTCCTTACGAAAAGCATATGGAATTTATAGAAGGTTTTTATACAAAGCAAGGATCGAGATTATACATTTGTTTAAGTACTATCAATAACGATTTACAATTTCTAAATGTACCTATTATCATATAGAAAGACAGAAACATAGACAGATGCTTTAGTTTTTGTCGATTTACAATTTTTCTGAATCGGCAATGTCTGCAAGGAAAACTAAACCTACCCTTCTAAGTTACCCTTTCATCTAATGAAACAGAGATGAACCCTGTGTCTATAAATGATCCATGTTATCCTTTTATAAAAACTTGGCATTCCTCTTAATTTCCATACGTTGCTTACAGTAAAGTAGCGGATAGTGAATAGCCAATTTATCTGACCTTAAGACCATCCCATTCCAGTGACTATTTAACGTTTATATCTTCCTCTCATCCAATCTTCAAACACTTCTGGTTAGCAAACTCATTATACCAACCATACTCCATATATCACTTTGAAAAGTTCCGATCCATCTTATCATCTCTGTTACCTATGTTGAATCTCATTTTATATCTCCACATGACATTTCGTAACCCACATACACACAAATCTGTATACACACACACATACGCGCACACACACACACACACACACATATATATATATATATATATATATATATATATATATATATATATATATATATATATACATACATATATATGTGTATATATATATATATATATATAAATATATATATATATATATATGTGTGTGTGTGTGTGTGTGTGTGTGCGTGTGTGTGTGTGTATTCTATATATGTGAATAATACATAAATATATACACACTCACACACACACACACACACACACATATATATATATATATATATATATATATATATATATATATATATATATATATATATATATAATATTTATGCATATATCTATATATATATATATGTGTGTGTGTGTATGTGTGTGTGTATGTGTGTGTAATTAACCATCTAATTGAAGAATCAATAGAGTATGACAAACCACTATGTATGGCACTTATAGACTATGGGAAAGATTTTAATTTTGTCAAAACCTCAGCAGTACTGATAGCCCTTCAGAGACAAGGAATAGAGGAATCCTATCTTAGAGCACTTCAAGATATCTATACAGGAGTACACCAGACCTAAAACTTCAAAATGATAGTAAAAACATTCCGATTGAGAAAGGGGTTAGACAGGGAAACCCCATGTCTCATTGATTATTCACAGCATGACTAAAAGAGGCTTTATAGAAAAATTTAACTATAAACAACAATGTCTGTTTAGGAACATCTTGAGATTTACAGACATAGTTTTTTTTTAAGCGAATCATGGCAGGAATTGCAAAAGATGATAGATATAAATAGAGAAAGCAGAAATGTAAAACTTAAAATAAATATGAGTAAAACTGAGGCAATGGACAATGAAAATGCATAGACAACAAATAAGAGTTATGGACGAACCTCCAGAGATTGTTAATGAATATACATACTCGGGTCAGATAGTAAGTGTTTTCCCAGGACACGAGACCAAAATTAAAAGAAGGATAAGCATGGGATGGACAGCTTTTGATAAACAAATAGAGGTTATGAAACGTAAAATGCCACTTTCTTTAAAAAGAAAAGTATTTAATCAGATCTTCCTACCATTATTAACATATGCATCAGAAACGTGGTCTTTTGTTTTCTCCAGTAAATCTAGCCAGTTTCTCTTTTCTATTAACGTAATTTAAAACAAACTCATATTCTCAATTTTTAATTTCTTCAATATATGTATGAATATCTTTCGTTTGATTACCATGTAATTCTAATAGTTAAAGTCTTTCTAGCCACATATTAACGAGACTTTTATTTTAATTTATTATTAGAACTCCATACCTGCTAACTATACCATCTATTTTACGTTCATGTAGCTTTACAAAGTAATCACCTGGTCATCCACCTTTTTTCAGTTTAGAAAATTCGATTAGGCACACTTCCATTCCAGGTACATAATCAATTCATCCTTATAATCATTTCTCCTGCCACAATAAATCTTATTCATTAATTAAAGCTTAGACAATTTTTTTTCTCACTATTACACTGGTCCAGAAATTACTTAAAATATTTGTACTTCACACCCCAGAACATCCTGACCTTTCAGCTTTGCCACATCATCTATACGTTTCTCTCCTTCATTGAAAGAATAAACTTTCATACATTATTTCTTCTCATGATAACTAATGATATATATATATATATATATATATATATATATATATATATATATATATATATATATATATGTGTGTGTGTGT
>NC_090730.1:41705953-41708453 GCF_036898095.1 Palaemon carinicauda
TATATAATATATATATATATATATATATATATATATATATATATATATATATATAATACATATATATATATATATATATATATATATATATCATCATCATCATCATCATCATCTCCTCCTATGCCTGTTGACGCAAAGGGCCTCGGTTACATTTTGCCAGTCGTCTCTATCTTGAGCTTTTAATTCTATAGTTCTCCATTCATCATCTATTATTTCACGCTTCATAGTCGTAAGCAATGTAGGCCTGGGTCTGCCAACTCTTCTAGTGCCATGTAGAGCCCAGTCCAATATTTGGTGAACTTATCTTTCTTGAGGAGTGCGAAGAGAATGCTCAAACCATCTCCATCTACCCCTCACTATGCTCCCATCCACATATGCACGAGTAATCTCTCTTATAATTTAATTTCTAATCCTGTCCTGCCATTTAACTCCCGATATTCTTCTGAGGGCTCTGTTCTCCAATCTGCTAAATCTGTTGGAGATTGTTTCATTGGCATACCACGACTCATGTCCATACAGTACACAGATCTTACTAAATTGATATATAGTCTGATTTTATATGTAATTTCAAGCGATTTGATTTCCTAATTTCACTGAACCTAGCCATTGTCTGGTTTGTTTTTCAATCTTTCACTAAACTCCTATTCTAATGACCCTGTATTGGAGATCATAGTTCCTAAATACTTAAATGATTCTACCTCATTGATCCTTTCTCCTTCCAATGATATTTCATCTTCTATTGCATATTCCGTTCTCATCATATCTGTCTTTCTTCGATTTATATTGATCTCAACCTCGGGTATATTTCATGCATTCTGGTAAGCTAGCATTGCAAATTCTGTGACGTTTTGCTAATAAAGATAGAATGATCACCATACTCTAGGCAAGTTAATTTTTTATTACCAATCCAGTCCAATCCTTCTCCACCATCTCTAACTGTTCTACGCATTACACAACCCTTGCGGAGGATAAACAACAGGCGACATCACATTCCCTTGGAGTAATCCGCTATTCACATGAAATTCATTCGATAGGACTCTACTAAATTAACTCAGCACTTGCTATACTCATGAAAAGACTTAATCAAATTTACATACTTATGAGGAATTCCATAATAACGTAGGACTCTCCTCAAACTTGGCCGGTGTACATCGTCAAAGGCTTTTATATAGTCCACAAATGCCATCAAAAGGGGATTTCTATATTCTACGCATTGCCGTACAACATGTCTTAAAACGAAAATTTGGTTAGTACAACTTTTACCTTTTCTAAATACTGCTTGTTCATCTCCCAGCTTTTCATCAATCTTTCTCTCTAGTCTCTTCAGAATAAACATGCTCTATATTTTCGTGACAACTGACGTACGTGTGATGACTCTGTAATTATTGCAATCAGTCAGGTCTTCTTTATTTTGGTTTTTGTATTGTTTTTGCCATTTTCACCAACATTTCTAACTCTCATTCATCAGGGTTTACCTCTTCATGCCACATTTTACAAAACCATCTTGTAAGTATTCTGAGAGTCACTTTAGTTTTAGCCAGTATCATCTCAGCAGTTACTCCATCGTAACTAGGTCTTTCCCTCCTTTAAGTTTTTTAATGATAGCTTCGACTTCAAACACAATGAATTCATTCATGGGTATATCAAGGTCGTCATCAGCTTCAGGTATATCAATCAAAGTATTCCCCCTCGTATCTCCTATTCACGGCCTCACTGTTATTATAACAGATATAAACATAATATATACTGTACATATATATTTATATAGAGAGTATTCAGTTCCTTTTCTCTTGTATGTGTATGAATATATATTTGAAAATCACATATATTTTTGCGATCATATTTTACCTTACATACTCTTTAGATCCTATTCATAATTATGTAAATATATTAATTGTATTAGCGGACAAGATATTTCAACGTTTGAATATATTTGCAGCCAATATATACATATAGTTCCCGGGTAAGGTCTCTGGTTTAATTATATAAAATTTGAAAATTTAAGAATTGCAGTAACTTACATCGGCATATCAATGATGTTCATTCGAAGATCATTCCCTTCAGCATCCACATGAATTTCACTTTAAATTCCTGCGGGTTCCATTGACACATTTTGTATTAACAACTTAATTACCAGTATCACATGTCATTTCAACGGTCAGTTGCAGAGAGCTTTTACAGAATCAGAATATTTCCTCTTTTCTGTCTCCATAATTCTTAATTCACCTATTCAGTCTGTCCCATGAGGTCCAGCATTAGAAAATTGTTTATTTGAGTATGATGCCTTTAGATGTGGTGGAATTCTCTCGATGCAAATATATAACGATGATATTTTATTAGTTTATATTGTATGGTTTTATATATATATATATATATATATATATATATATACATACATATATATATATATATATATATATATATATATAAATTATATATGTATATATATATATGTATATATATATATATATATATATATATATATATATATATATATATT
>NC_090730.1:41712836-41717836 GCF_036898095.1 Palaemon carinicauda
TAGTTAAAATGTCGTTCATCACCACGAGGACCATTTTACCGCGAGTGCCCCTTTTTCATTTTTTTTCATTTTTTTGCCAAGTCATTTTTCCGTAAGATATTGCCAAATAGTGTCGTAAAACTTTTGCTTGTTTAGTGTTGGAAAGTGTGTCTAGATGATCTGGCTACCCATGCATGACTTTGTTTTTGTCAGATACGACGTAGTTATTGGTATATTGGGTATTTAACTGCGGTTACCAATTTCTGTTTTTTTTTTCAATATTTGTAAAAATTACTACGTAGTAAGGAATTGCCGTATATTATTCATTTTTTTTTTCATGTTTATGTGTTAGAAAGTGTGCCTTGATGGTTGGGCTAACACGTGCATGTCTTTTTTTTTATCTGAGATGTCGTATATTAGAATGTCGGGCATTTTACCGCGAGTGTCCCTTTTTAATTTTTTTTAATTTTTTTGCCAAGTCATTTTTTCCGTAAGATATTGCGAAATAGTGTCGTAAAACTTTTGCTTTTTTAATGTTGGAAAGTGTGTCTAGATGATCTGGCTACCCATGCGTGATTTTGTTTTTGTCAGATACGACGTAGTTATTGGTATATTGGGTATTTAACTGCGGTTGCCAATTTCTGTTTTTTTTTTCAATATTTGTAAAAATTCACTACGTAGTAAGGAATTGCCGTATATTATTGATTTTTTTTTTCATGTTTATGTGTTAGAAAGTGTGCCTTGATGGTTGGGCTAACACGTGCATGTCTTTTTTTTTTTATCTGAGATGCCGTATATTAGAATGTTGGGCATTTTTTCCGCGAGTGCCCCTTTTTATTTGTTTTGCATTTTTTTGCTTAGTCATGTTACCGTAAGGAATTGGCAAGTAGTGTCGCAAAACTTATATTTTTATAGTGTTGGAAAGTGTTTCTAGATGATCTGGCTACCCATGCCTATTTTTTTTTTAGCCAGATATGGCGTATATATAAGTATGTGTTCGATTTTCCTGTGATTGCCATTTTTTCGTTTTTTCCCATTTCTTTCAAAATTACTACGTACTAAGGAACTATCACAGAGTAATATTTCATTTATATGTTTATTTGTCGGAAAATATGCCTTGATGGTTTGCCTAGCACGTGGCTGAAATTTTTTTTTTTCTGAAATGCCGTATATTAGAATGGCCATTTTTCCACGAGTGCCCCTTTTTATTTGTTTTGCATTTTTTTTGCTTAGTCATGTTACCGTAAGGAATTGGCAAGTAGTGTCGCAAAACTTATATTTTTTATAGTGTTGGAAAGTGTTTCTAGATGATCTGGCTACCCCATTGCCTATCTTTTTTTTAGCCAGATATGGCGTATATATAGGTATGTGTTCGATTTTCCGGTGATTGCCATTTTTTCGTTTTTTTCCCAATTCTTTCAAAATTACTACGTACTAAGGAACTATCACAGAGTAATGAATTCCTCTAGATGTTTATTTGTCGGAAAAATTTTGTTTACTTTTTTTTTGATTGAATATCATCAAATTTTTTTAGCTAAAATATTGTTTTACATTTTTTTTTTTCGATTTTATTTCCCTTCAAAAAAATTTTTTTGGGTCAGAATTTTAATTTTATAGTCGTAAAATAATCGACAATTATCCAGCAACCCACCATACAATTTTTATGCATATCCAATAATAATTAGATTAGTAAATAACACCTTGAAATTGACATACCCTTCCTACATTTCAAGTGGCAGATTAGGGAGTCCTGAGTCAGTGTGGGTTGGCGGCCATTTTGTGGACATATCCGAAGCGTAAGTTGCCCTATCTATATATATTCTTGTTCCCTATAGAATTTGTGATATTTTGGTATATTTTTACCTGCATAAATATCATATTATATATTAAATATATGTATTTTTTTTACGAAATTTCCAAGTACTCAAAAAATTACCTTTAGATATGGCCCCTGATATAAATGTAATTTACAAAATAATGAAGATTTTTTTTACATATTTCTATTTTAGGATAACATATGTTTATTCCCTAAAAAAAATTAGCCACTTCCTATTTCATTTGGGTACCCAAAAAAAATTCATGAAATTTGGACAATTTTTTTTGGCCAAAAAAAGTTACCCTTTTTTTCTCATTTCAGATCTTCACTTCCATGGGTCTGACTTCATCCAAAATACATCAAGATGTGTCCTAAACATTCAAGAATCAATTCCTAAAAGGATTTGTGTATATATGTATAAACTTTTTTTTTATGAATTTTTATGTCAGGTCTTTTTTTTTTCTACTTAATTTTTTAAAATATTTATAATAAATAGTTTTTTCTGCAGATGAGTAGTATTTATCATTACAGTTGTTTTAAGCATTCATTGAAGTTTTTTTTGGCAAAAGAAAAAAGGAGGTTACTGCAAAAACTGATTTTTCAAGAATTTTTTTTGGCGTCGGGGTCGTTCGCGTCCGAGTATACCCTTAAAGGGGTGTCCGAGGACCGTACCTATTCAGGGTTAAAGGCTTCAATCACAGCCCTAAACGAACTCGGTGGCATTTAATCATTCAAGATTTTGGCGCAAGAATCGGGTATTTACCTGGGAAAGCAAATATCATTGCGGATGCATTATCACGCAACCCCGTGTCATCTTGTACGGAGTCTTTAGCTGAATTAATAGATATATCAACATCCATGCCTATTGTAAAAACAATATCTGAACAAGAAGATTTAGGCTGGAGTGCTGAATTGTTACAGACTGAGCAAAAGAAAAGATCAGAAAATAGAAACAATTATAAATGCTTTGAAAGGCAATCATAAAGAAAATAAATATATAAAGTATAAGCAGCAGAATTATGTAATCAAAGATAATATTCTGTGTAGGACTGTGACAAGGAAAACCCGCAATACACCACATGTAACTAACGACCAGGTAGTAGTACCAAACTCACTTGTTTCCACTGTCATGAATTGGTTGCATTCAAATCCATTACATGGACACCCTGGGTTCTCATTAATGTCACAGAAAGCCAAATCATTGTTTTATTGGCACACAATGCTTACAGATATAAAAAAGACACATAGCTAATTGTCGCACATGTCAGGAAAACAAAGGGCATACGAAAAACACCTGTCAGCCTAGGAGCTTATCCTGTTCCCAATCAACCCTTTGAAAGAATACATTTAGATTTGTTAACAGGATTTTACGAGTCAGACAGAGGAAATAAGCACCTCTTAGTAATTATAGATGCTTTAACTCGATATACAGAACTAATAGCGCTTAAAAACTAAAACTGTGATTGAATGCGCTAGGAAGTTTTACGAGTGTTACATTTGTAAACATGGAATTCCACACATGATAATCTCAGACTCGGGTGGTGAATTTAATAATCACTTTCTTACCTCATTGTGTGAATTCCTCAACATAAAGAAGATCAATACCATGATATATCACCCAGAGTCGAATGGGCTAGTGGAAAGAGCAAATAG
This sequence comes from Palaemon carinicauda, assembly GCF_036898095.1. Classification (NCBI taxonomy): domain Eukaryota; kingdom Metazoa; phylum Arthropoda; class Malacostraca; order Decapoda; family Palaemonidae; genus Palaemon; species Palaemon carinicauda. Next base: position 41,716,285 of record NC_090730.1, read on the forward strand.
GAAGATATTAAATATATTAAGGGTAACACTAGGGGGATCAGACCCCAACTGGGATATTGCAATACCGGCGGGCACTGAGTACTCTGAATCATTCATATCATATATCAATTAAAATGTCACCCCGCATGAAGGCATTGTATGGTACCCCAGTTAGAACACCTTTCCATGTATTAACGCCTACAACTAATCTATCAAATCCTTTAAAAGAATGTATAAATGCAAGTATAAGTCGATATGATATCCTTCGAAAGAATTTAGAAGAATCACAAATCATAATGAAAAGGAATCATGATAAAATAGCGAAACCAACTAAAACATATACCGTGGGTGATTAACATCTATATTCAAATCAATGTCAGAAAAGGGCTCAACTATAAACTAACACCTAAGTTTGAAGGCCCATTTAACATTTTGGAAAACATTAACGGCCAATAGGTTTAGAATTCAAAACGTAAGCCCAACCCACGGATGAGAGAATAGTACCATTGTCCTCACATAAGAAATTGAAAAGAAAAGAGAGGAAAAGAAGTGAGGAAAAATTTTATTTTGTGTAACTAAAAGTTTTCTTTTTAATACAGGAGTAATTACCTATATTTTTTTCTCGTTACAGGTTTCCAAGATGAATTTTTTGTTGTTGGGAGTGATATTGTTTCGCTCAGGACATTTTTTCTCGTATGGGATGAGTTCTAAGACTAAGAATATATATTTTAAATATGGCAATATAGTTGAAAGACAAGAAGACATTTTTATTACATCAACCAACGTAATTGTCGAAGTGCATATGCAAGCAATTTTTCTTCAAGAGAATGATGTCACTAGCTTAAGAACCGCCATTTCAAGGTTTTCTGCATCATTGGATGAGTTGCATAGGAGACATTTTCATTTGACTACTAAGAGTTTGCTTGGATCAACATTAAAAGTTGCAGAGATGCTATCTGATGACTTGAAAAATAAGACTGGAGAGACAGGATCTTTGGCTTATGACCTTTTGATGTGGACTGTAGGACCACGAACAAAAAGAAAGACGGAATCCGTTCATTTATGCTGCATTAAGCATCTTTGGGTCTGTTGCAAGTTTAGGTTTAGGACTTTCCAATCGTCTTAAAATTAGTAATCAAAATAAGAAAATTGAGTTCTTGACTCATAAAGATGAATTGATTATATCAGAACTAAGGGATCAGTTAGCTTCAATCAATAAAATTATGGATTTGTTAAATGAACATTCAGATAATATCGTTCAAATTATGGAAGTACAGGATTTGTTTAGCAACATTAACGTATTATGATTCAAAGATAGATCACATACATAACAGAATTGCACATTTCATTGAGAAATCCAAGGATTATGTAGAAGCTATCAACGTTAGCAACTAAAGGTGTATTGTCGCCCCATTTGTTGCCTATACGTTACTTAAAATTAGTTCTGGAGAACGGGAAGGGATAAACTAGGCTATGGTTCCTTTGTTAGACGAACATAGGTTAGAATTTTATTACAGCCTAATTACAGTAAACGTAGATAATAACAAGATTAGGATTACAATTCCCTTTGATT
>NC_090730.1:41727836-41732836 GCF_036898095.1 Palaemon carinicauda
AGAAACCTCTCTCAATAAATTAGTCCTCTGAGGAAGTATCACGAAACTAGTCAGGACTTAAGTGTATATTCCGTATTTTCATTTTCCCTGTGGTTCTTCTGCATATATATATATATATATATATATATATATATATATATATATATATATATATATATATATATATTTATATATATATATATATATATATATACATATATATATATATATATATATATATATATATATATATATATATATATATATATATATGTATGTATATATATGTTTATATAAGCATTTATGTATATATATATATATATATATACACACACACATATATATATATATATATATATATATATATATATATATATATATATATATATATATATATATATATATGTATATATACACACACACATATATATATATATATATATATATATATATATATATATATATATATATATATATATACATATATATATATATATATATATATATATATATATATGTATATATATATATATATATATATATATATATATATATATATATATATATATATATATATATATATATATATATATACATATATATATATATATATATATATATATATATATATATGTATATACATATATATATATATATATATATATATATATATATATATATATATATATATATATATATATATATATATATATATATATATATATATATATTTAATAGTTAGTTATTACATGTTTAAAACACATGACGTAATATGTCATTGTCGAAGAAGAAGCTAGCGTGAGATTTGCTGTAGTCAGACAAAATCATAACAGGATGCATTTTGCATCTCTCAGCAATGTAATATTTTTTTGAAGCATAAACACAAATGCATACTGTGTGAAAGATTGTGTCGCCACTGGATGCAGGTGTCTTCCTAGGCTAATGTAAAGTTTACATATTGTGTTTAAATGCTGAGACAACTAAATATACGATATCTGTGATATCGATATTTAAGGCAGTTCTTATCTATGCTTCACCTGAATTGGTTATCCGACCAAACCAGCTTTACTCCTGTGATGGAGATGTTTAACACAGTTGTTTTTAGAGAATAAACCATTTTAAAGTTACCATGCTTGACTTTAATTCAAGAATCAACATCTCAAACAACACATATTCAATTTGTGTTAATAACAGTAGCACACTAATAAATGGTGGCAGCGCTAAAACTCTAAGAATCAGAGAAAGATCTTCAAGAAATTAACAATAAGACTCTAAGAATTAGAGGAAGATCTTCAAGAAATCAACAATAAAGATGTAAAAACCAGATAAAGATCTTCAAGAAATCTACATTAATGAATCTACAATTTTGACTAAGTATCATAGTCCATTCAAGACTAAAACATTTAATGAATATTATACATACAAACTGATGAACTGGATCTTCAATCAACATCCTAGGAAACCCAAGGACTGATGTTCAACGCTTACAAAACCTATCCAGGAAGCACTACATTCAACGGAAATTGGACCGAAACATTCACCCAAACATCAAGAGAGAGAGAGAGGGAATCGGACCGACACATTCACCCAAACATCAAGAGAGAGATGATATTACGATATCACACAGAACCATATAAAACTAAGTACAATTTTCATATTCATTTCAGTTTGGGCAGTGAAGTGTAGTTATCACGAGTCGTTAGTCGATTATTACCGGGGTGAGTGGTTTGCTAAACTTTTATTTTCCTTTCATTAAAGGAAACTGTGTTCAACTCAGAATTCTCATCTAGAATTTTTCTCTCTTTGTGCTAATTCCGTTTTCTTTCAGAAATTCTTGGGAAATGTCTTAGGATTAGTAGCATTGTTTTGGGGGATTTTGTTATAATCTTTATCATTGGGTGCTGATGCGTTTACGCAGTGGACGTCTGTATTCATATAGATATTTTGATAGAATTGCCAGGGGTCGAAGAGATAGGAAAAGAAATACAGTAGTCATGACGCCCCCTGTGAGCCCCATCCCTGGACCTAGTGGCGTAGGACAGATTAATCCTCTCCCGATTGTGACGCTTGTAAATGCCAGGTCTGCAATCCTTCCTTTTCAGGGTCGGGTTAATGGGTTCTTGCCTCAAAATGTGGAGTCATGGATTTCATCCGTCGATGCCCATTTAAATGCCAAACAAATCGTAGACCCTTTTGTACAATTACAAGAAGCTAAAAGTTTAATAGATTTTTCAAAGGGGGATGCGAATGCGTATTTAAGAGGTTTTTCATTTCAAGAAGCAGTTACCTGGGATGATTTCAAAGTTAGGTTACGCGCGGTCTATGGAGGTGAAGAAGCCTTGGATGTAGTATTAACGTTAAGAAATACACTTAATCAAGCCACTATGAATCGGCTTAATGTTATTGAGAGAGCAGCTCTCATAGCTGATAGGCTTAATGAATATCAAGATATTTTAGGTAATTCCACTTGGGTTACTAGAGAAAACATCTCCGTGAAAGATTTTTTACGATTAATGTATTTAACTTGCATGACACTTATGTTGCCTGAAACTTTAGTGCGGTGTTTTGATAAAAAGTTAACGCCTGCAAGTACGGAGTTGGATGTATATAAACAGATAAGAAAACACATGTCTAAGTGTCCTGATCTTGATCCCGTGTTAACTCAAGTTTTTGCAAAAAATGAAACAAAGCCATAACAAGTAAATGTAGTTAATAATAGTCAAGTTGCGGGAATGACGTGTTATAATTGCAAACGTCAAGGTCACTTGATCGCGAACTGCAGAACGAAATTCTGTTCGATACATAATAGTTCGACTCATTCATATAGTCAGTGCTACTCGCGTAAGACACAACAGAATCCAAGAAATACACAGTCAATTCCACAGTCAGTTCCATATGGAAATAAAAAGAAAAATCCTAATTTTAACAATAAGAAGAAACAGCCAAAGTCAATGTAGTTCAAAATCCGAAACAAACAAACACTTCTTCGAATAACGCTGAGCCTGGGTCGTCAAACCAGACCTCGCAAGATCAGACTAATTTACAGAATGTGCAAAGCAAAGCAAATACCACATAATTAACTCCAGTGGGGAAGAGAGTGATGTTGGGTCAAGGTCATTCATGTCAACATCAATTGTATTGAATAATCAATTTAATGTTATATCAGATCATTGTGAGGCAATAGATTTTCCTATGAAACACACGGCCGAATTAAGTAAAACAGTGCATGCTCCCGTAGATTTGCAACGAATTCATACAATAATAAGCCAAAATGAGTTACGACCAACCTTATATGCTGTAAATTTAGAACACAAATCCTTTACGTTATTTTTGACTCTGGTAGTCCACGTAATATCATGGATTTGAGGACACATCATTTGTTGTTTTCGAACTTTCCGATAGAAAAATCCGGAGTAAGACTCTCGGGTATAGGAAATAATGAATTAAATGTCATAGGCATAACTCATGTTCAATTCAAAGTCGGTAAACGCACGTTTGCCGATATATTTGTTGTTGTACAAAACATTGATATGTATCCAGCTGTAATTATAGGATACCCATCTAGGGGAAATCAAAACATTATCTTAGCCCCTGCCAAGCACGGCGTCTATATCAAAGGAATATTCTATAAGTCTTCTAATACCTTAGAATCAGTTTTGGATAAAAAGGAGACAACAAATGTAACCGTAACGTACGTTGAAGAACCAATAACTTGTCTCACTAATAAAGAAATAATATACGCGACCCAGCAGAATTCTCGTTCACCCGTAATATCATCTTGCACGCAATCTATCGAGCCAAACCTACCTTCAAATTTAATAGTGCAAATAAAGAAAACATTACTGGGATCTGAAATATTAATCCTCTCCGACACTTTGTAAACTAACGGATTGTCTGTCACACAAGCTATTTATACAGTAGGCTCACATCAACAATGTAATATTGAAGTCTGTAATCATTTAAATAACTCTTTAGTAATTCACAAAAATCAACATATTCTGGATGTAGAAGTTTATAAACATCGTATTCTTACCGTTGCTGAAATCAACCACGCTCAATCAGTTGCGGATGAATCCCTTTTGCAATCTATTAAAAATAAAATCAATAAAGACATTCAAGAGGAAGAAATTCAGCAGAAAATTTTTGGACTTTTAACTAAATATCATGATGTTTTTTCCACTACGGATGGATCCTTAGGAAAAACAGATGTGATCGAGCATCAAATAAGGTTAAAGGACAAGCAGAAAATTATCTATATACCCTCGTACAGACTCCCTATGAAATTCCAGAATGAAATAAATGATGAAGTAGGTAAAATGCTAGAAGAAGGAGTCATTAGGAAATCAAACAGCCCTTATAATTTTCCATTAATAGTTGTACCGAAAAAAGATCGAACATGGCGTATCTGCGTAGACTTCCGTCGTCTAAACGAGGAGACGATCCCTGATCGATTCCCAGTGCCATGTACTGACGATATTTTGTCTTTGTTAGGTCAGAATAAATATTTTACCAGTTTGGACTTATTTAAAGGCTTTCACCAGATATCATTAGAAGAAGATAGTATCCCATACACAGCCTTCAGCACAGCCAGGGGACATTATGAATTTTTACGGATGCCTTTTGGTTTACGTTGTGCTCCCATAACATTTACAAGAATGATTAACATAGTGTTTGGAGACTTGTTAGGGGATATATTGCATGCCTATATGGACGATCTTGTAATCTTTTCCAACACCTTAGAAGAACATCTACGTAAGTTAGAACTAGTACTACAGAGATTAAAACAACATAACTTTAGGGTAAAGATTAGTAAGTGTGAATTTTTCAAAACAGAATTAATATATTTGGGTTTCATGGTGTCAAGCCAAGGTCTTAAAGTAGTCCATGATAAGGTGTCGGCTATACGTAATTTTCTCATACCTACTAATGTCAAGGGAATACAGCAATTTCTGGGTTGTAGTGGATATTACGGGCGTTTTATACGCAACTATTCAATAATAGCCGCTCCTTTAACTGATCTT
>NC_090730.1:41740336-41757836 GCF_036898095.1 Palaemon carinicauda
AAGAAGGTGATGAAGGCAAGAGTTGATGGGAGAAGTACAAGAGGAAGGCCAAGGTTTGGGTGGATGGATGGTGTGAAGAAAGCTCTGGGTGATAGGAGGATAGATGTGTGAGAGGCAAGAGAGCGTGCTAGAAATAGGAATGAATGGCGAGCGATTGTGACGCAGTTCCGGTAGGCCCTGCTGCTGCCTCCGATGCCTTAGATGACTGCGGAAGTAGCAGCAGTAGGGGACTCAGCATTATGAAGCTTCATCTGTGGTGGATAATGTGGGAGGGTGGGCTGTGGCACCCTAGCAGTACCAGCTGAACTTGGTTGAGTCCCTTGTTAGGCTGGAGGAACGTAGAGAGTAGAGGTCCCCTTTTTTGTTTTGTTTCATTTGTTGATGTCGGCCACCCCCCAAAATTGGGGGAAGTGCCTTGGTATATATATATATATATATATATATATATATATATATATATATATATATATATATATATATATATATATATATATATATATATATATATATATGCAAAAGTGTATTTGGGATAAGGCTGCTAGAATATTGTAAATTAACCAGGTAATGCTTTGACTCGCTATAGTTGCTTGTCATATTTTTTTAATAATGGCGAGTTTCATGGAACGCTCTGTACGATCGTGTGACACACGGTTGGTACATGCTTTTTAGTCATAACCTACTCTTGGCTTGTCACATTGGTGACCCGGGAGTGACGAGCCAAGAGTAAGTTGTGACTCAAAACCGGGATGAAAACAACTGAGTAACTTTATTACAGAACATCAGCTTATATATACATCAAGGCCAGGCAAGAAGGACATAAAAACATATCAGGCAATTTCATGTTCAACCGACAATCGTTTCTGTTAACAGTTAACGGTGAGAAAGATACAAAGGATATTATGTAAAAAAAAAAAAAAAGAAATGTCGTTACTATGTACGATCGTGTGACACACGGTAGATACAGGTCCTATAACTCTTCTCTCTTGAGAATCAAACACGGGTTCTCTCGTATGAAAACTTCTGTTAACAGTTAACAGTGAGAAAGATACAAAGGATATTATGTAAAAAAAAAAAAAAAAAAAAAAGAAATGTTACTACGTACGATCGTGTGACACACGGTTGATACAGGTCCTATAACTCTTCTCTCTTGAGAATCAAACACGGGTTCTCTCGTATAAAAACTTTTAATTGCATTCTTAAAATGCTAAGGGTTTATCCAATCGTTTTGATAAACATATATATCTTGTTGGGTTTTATTTTAGCTACTGTAGCTAATGATAACAATAGCACACTGTTAAAAACACCGTAATTTTAATAGGAAATTCTTCATACAAATATACTGTTCTCAGCCTTATTTCAGTAAAATACAGGCGACCGTAATTTCTACCCTTCTTTGTTATTATCTTTTACGGGTTGGTGACTGCAATATCACTCCTTTACGTCATTATATCCCTTCTAAAAACAGCAATTGCCTGGCAACATTTATTCCAGGTTTTTACGGTATTTCAATGCAAATTTTTAATAGTGTAGTAGTAATAGTAATATTAAGAATGATAATGAACCACATTGGACTCATTATCGTTTCCTACTCTAACTATGTATAAGGTTATGATTAATTCCAGATCTAAAGTAACCGTGTAATCAAATTCAATTAGAACTGCAGCTTTATGTAAATCACTTCATTTATGACAAATACATTATTCTTTTAAACACTCCCGTCCCTCAAATGGACTTTTAAAACGGATTGACAACCTAATTTGGAAATCCTGAAAGCGGATACAGTTTAATATGAAGCGTCATTCGTTTAACGTCATGCAAAAACCTTATTAATATTCCAAAACTCAACTGATATGTCTCTCCTGTGACTCAAATTGTCCCGGAAATTCGAAAATATCATTCACCTAAATCGCCGCATGTCAGCCCATCTCACCCGAGCTATTTTGCTTCAATACTGAGAGGAAAGAATAGTTTTTTTTTTTTTTTTTCATTCTTTACTGTATTTTAGATAGCCCTTTGTCGCATTTTCATAACTGTTTGATTTCAAGAGCCTGGAAACTACATGACCTGAAGAAATACATCCTTTTTATTCTAGTGAATAAACATCACTCCTGCAAGGTTTCATACTATACAAAGAAAACTTACTTTTCAAGGAATTATTAAAGCATCTGACCACAAAAATAGTCTTAAAGCCTCTAATTATAAGCCTCCCTGTAGACCACATAATATATCTTGGATATTACGATTACTTGAGAACCAGACCATAATAGAGTTTTAAATTATGAAGACAGGAATCAAGAAACTGTTAATTAAGATATGAAGGTGATATAAGGATACTCAAGTGCCATGTTATGTAAACCTTATTTTGCATTACACTAGCAGTCAGTTTAGTTAGAAAAAAAAAAACACGTTCTTTTGGTGGGCAATGATTAACATGAAAAGAAACCTCGATTTCAGTTGGGGAGATTATCAATTTCAGGGCCATAAATTTTTAATCTTAAACATTATAATAATTAAGTTTATTGGTAAATAATGTAATGCCAAAAAATTTCCGACGTTGTATAAATTCTAAAAAGAATAGTGACTGAAATTTCATTTTCCACCACCTGTCTTTCAATAATCTTCTTGAAAAAAGAAATATTCTTATACTATGATAATTTGTTTCAACATATGATGAAAAATCTGAAAAAAAAAATAAAAGACTTTGTTTCAGTTGGGATACTGAGTGTATTGTTGCGATATTCAATACGTTACGTGATCACTGGCCTAAAGTATTTAAGTTCTCTCTCTCTCTCTCTCTCTCTCTCTCTCTCTCTCTCTCTCTCTCTCTCTCTCTCTCTCTCTCTCTCTCTCTCTCTCTCCGTAATGATATCCTTCTTAGCTTACCCTCCTAGGGGAGTATCATCCTGATGATAGAGCCATCAAATATTCGGTGGCTTGATATGAAATTCATATGTTCGCGTTTACTTTTGAGGTGGTCTCTTTTACATGCTATTAAATGTTACCATATTAAATATGCTTCTCTTATCAATTTATAACGGATGTAATCATAGAATTTAGTGGTGTTTATATTTTCTCAAACTACAATAAAAAACCTTGTTTTCCTTTTTATTTAGAGTTTATAATGTAAATCTCAGTCAAATAGGATTTTTTACCAAATGCTAGGAGTGATAAAAGGGTTTAACTCCTATCTCAATCGGGATTTTCTCACTATCTGTAGTTTTAGTTTTGCTGTATTTCCTTTTTAGATATCTAAAAATTTTCTAACATTAGATTCACCTATTACTTGTCCTTGAAGGGCTTACATCACTGTTGTTTTATGTATATATATATATATATATATATATATATATATATATATATATATATATATATATATATATATATATATATATATATATATATATATATATATATATATATATATATACAGAGAGAGAGAGAGAGAGAGAGAGAGAGAGAGAGAGAGAGAGAGAGAGAGAGAGAGAGAGAGAGAGAGAGAGAGAGAGAGATCTGTGTACACCTACATTTATGACAATTTATCACAACTTATACGAAAATTAAGTTACTCACAAAGGTGTTGATATCTTCTTAATGACTCATATGTATTTCAGTATGCTTTAGTGCTTTGCAAAGGTGTAATAACTGTTTTCATTAGGTTTACCTCTAAAAACAGTTACTGGCAACTGAAACTTTATGTTCATCTGTTACTTCTATTAACGCGAAAATAGGTAGATTTTACAATGGCAGTTTTATAAATTGCTATATGTTAATTTTATAGGGACAAGGTGTAAAAACGGATGCTCATACACATTTAGAATTTTGGTTACAGGATTTTTTTTTTCTTTCAAATCATTCGGTCACTTAAGACAAATTATATTGAGAATTTATTGCATTGGTTCAGATATAACTCTTAAATGTAAACTAACTAACATAATTAAATTATTGCTTCGTTTCATTAGTACTTATCAAAATGATGAAGTTTCCAAGCTTTAAAAACGAAATCTGATGTCTTCTTAAGAATGTCTCATAGGTGACGTCAGTATGTGGATTGTTTTATTGAGCTGGTCAAGGCATCCCCAAGCAGAATTATTATTATTATTATTATTATTATTATTATTATTATTATTATTATTATTATTATCATTATTATTATTATTATTATTATTATTATTATTATTATTATTTCTTAAAGTATTGTTCATTTATAAAAAAACTATATTTGTGTGGGAGAGCTCAAAGCCAAAATGTGACTGAGATAACATCTCTGGAAAACGTTTAAAGAAATTACCTGAATGATTGATTAAAGTAATTTAGACCAAAGGGTCTCATACAAAATATCAAATGCATCCAGCGTTAGTAGAGAAAATAATTATCAAGCGTTAACTTTCATAGCTCCATTACCAATAATTCTAGTCAATAGCTTCGAGATTTAATTTTGTGACATGCATTGTGTAAACAGTTGAAATTAGCTTTGCTACATGACTTTTGTAACTGGGCTGAATCTTAATTATTTTTGGTGACATGCTTTATGCAAATTGTTACTCATTTTTGTGATATGCCTTCTACAATGCCATAGTAAGCATCTATTAAAAAAATCCAATTATGGAAACCTTACACTATAAGCAATCAGAAAAACCATATTTCTATTTTTTCTGAGCCCATATGGCCGCCATCTATGATTTTACAAACAGGCTGCCATGAACAATGTTTTTTGTCAATATCTATGCTTCTAAATATACTAGTGTTTCTATTTAGACATTTGAACTATAATTTTCACAGCCAAGTATTGCAATATTCATAGTTGCAGATATTTTTATACATTTGTTACAGCAGTTCATGTAGATACCTAATGATTTATTTAAAAAAAAAATGGTCATTAGGTCATACTAAGCACCAGCTACAACGACATGTTTATCTAGTGGTCTGTTTATTGTAAAAGGTCCGTATTGCGTATGTTGAACAGTTTACTGTTCACTACATGTAAGTTGGTCGTGGTTGTATTATTAGGTTTTTTTTTTTTTGTGGGTTCTAATCATGAGTGACAGACCACAAGCTGCTGAAGAAGCTACTTGTCAAGTTCAGGAGTCTATCAACTGGAGGCAGTGCAAGGTGTGTCAGTCTGTTGCTGAAAAGGCATAGTTAGTGCAAAATACCCCGGAAAGATTCTTACCAGTGTGTGCTGGGTATAGTAGGAGAGAGGGTCACTGTGCATATGTTGAGGTCCAGTGACCGCTGCAAAGCTTTACAAAGAACAAACACTGTACAAATCAAGCAATCTAACACCGTGGCGGCTTTGTAAATAAAACTAACAGAGACAAAATCCGACGTGCCCGAGACCGTCATACACATGCATATGCTACTGACTGCCACAATACCAAGAAAACGTGGACAGAAGAGAAAGAACTGATAAGGACAAATCAGGCTCATCAACATCTGGTTCTTCAACCCCATTGATGAGGTCCTGTACATGTCTGCTGGGCGAGAAATAATGTTTCTTCAGTCAGAAAAGTTATGATGAACAATTCTGTCAGGTAAGAACAGCCAGCGCTGTGAAATCTCTTAATGGAGCTGTTGAAAGATCCAATAATGACATACTGAAAACATGCATTGCACTAGTGCACTAAGGGGTGTGCATGCAACTGAAATTCAGTACCACAAAACCTGATGGACAACACATGTTTTCTATGGATAGCGAGAAGCCAGCACAACTAGAAGCAGAACAAGCCCCAAAAAATCATTGCTACAATAAGAAAATCTGCTTAAGCTGATTATCCTTGTTGACGTCCAAACAGAACCAGGCATACCAACCTATGGAAGATATTAAAGCAACAGGAAGCTTGGAAAATCACGTACTTACATACATTAGAAAGAGGCTGAAAAAAAAATCCTCATTGTCTTGCCATGGTTCATTCTGCGATGGAAAGCCAAGATGTTAAACAGGAAATCATGCAGACAATCTACAGAGAAGCACAGGTGATAAAAAAAGTTTCCCCAGCTTTACCAAGATAAACAAGGAAGGATATAAGGACCCTAGAGGTCACCAGTGACATCCATAAGTATCGGACTGAACTGTATACCACTATCTGCTGGATCATGATAAGACCTGTGGACACTGTGGAATCTCAAAGGAGAACCAAAAATTTTGACAGAACAGAACTCATGGTGAGCCAGAACATTATTTATTATTTATGGGTTCAACAGCTTAACTTCAAGACAAAACAAGAACCAGCAACATTCAAGCTATCCTATGCTTAAGAAAATCTACCAACCCTTAGTCAGGCTCTGACTGTTTATCCTGTCACCTGCAACAAAATGATGATGGATCTTGTCGGGAATTTTGAACTGATCCTTCGAAAGCCCCACCATTTAACTTCACAAACGTTGCGTTAAATTAGGGCAAGACTGGAAGATCTCGCGGGCCTTTCTATGAATGAGTGCTGTCCAATACGTGACGGTATTGTGGCGTAAATTTCTACCACCTTGTGGGGAAGGAGCGGGTGTCAGAGAAACAAAGTCCTTTTTATTTACAATTTACGAAAATGATATTGTGTTCATTCATGCAGGCAAGATTATCAATGTATATGTTTAGAGCCAAGGACTCGCTAGTTTGTTAGATTCTGGCAAATTACGGCCTTCAGCCGAAGTATTGAGTTTATCCTTTGATCTGACGTAAGACTTTGACTGTTTTTCTGTCTTGTATTTGATAAAGAAACTCGATTAAACCCCTTGTTTATTAAATAAAGTGAGAGTTCCCGCGCATTTCACAAGGACCCATTAACTAACGCGGGAGACAGTAGTTTTCCTCTGAACTATGCTGAACGACGCTCTACCATTCCTGCCTAAATCCCGGGCAAAGTAAGTACTGTGTATGGAGTTCTAGTGTGTCTCTTTGCCTGGGGCTCCTATCTACCGCGATACCGGGTCGGTTCCTTTGTTAGTGAGAATTATGTTTATTTTTATCTGTCTCTAAGTTTGTCATCCCTGGGATTAGGGATTTGTTTTATGCCTCAAATGATGTCTGCAGGCACCGGCATGTCATTTACCTTAGAACTATCAGTGTAATATTGTAATTTCGCCTTGTTTAGTTCAACCGTGGACTTAGAGTTTTATGAGCACATGTTGCAAACCCCCTAAGGGTTACTGTGTTCTAAGGTCATGAGAACCTGTATTTGAAATTCTTGTCAATGTCGAGTAGCTGTGTGTGCAGTAAGGTTTAAGACCTAACTCTCATTTTGCGTGATTTGTTACTGTCTTTTTAAACGATTATTTTTGTAATAAACTTAAAATTGTGATCATATTTTACTAAAACCCTCCCGAATTGTTTTAGAAAGCAAACCTCTTCAAGGTCTTATCATCGGCCCATTCCATCGGGCCTAGAATCATTAGTTTTCAATAAGTCGGAGTAGAATTCTCGATAGATCTCTTAATTACACATGTCTAATGTATGCCTATGCCTTTCTAACTGAAACACGTGTGGCCAATGCTGTTGTATAAAACCCACGAGAGTTCCAAGGTCTGTATGGATCACCATTATTGTGATCTCCGCAGTAGATTGCTGTATAGCAGCAAAGACTCTCAAGTACAATAGTACATCATACATTTTGGATATCACCTTTTATTCAGGACATAACAAGAGGAACAAAGACTTCCTATTCCAAGACAATAATTGTCAACAGACACACTGTTATCTACCACGCTGTCCTGGCATCACAGTAAAACCTAATTGATGCTTATATGGGTTTCTTCTCCCCAGATGCAGATGCCCTTATGCTAGTCAGCAAACTATGACACACCCATTTTCATTGCCTCCGTGGTAATGCGGCTAAAATCCAAATGGAGAGGTGTAGGGGTATAAGATCAACGTCTTTGTCAGTATTCACTAGTACTGACAACACAGGACGATTCTTTCTCATTGGCAAAGCAACCAGCTTGCAACTCTACATGAGAGCAGACAGAGATGTAATCAGTTTTCTGAGGATGCTTTCAACAGAGGCAAAAGTGACCGACACTATGTTGGCCACTGTTGGCTAGCTTCGTCTGTGCAGCCTACTCTCCCAAAGGCATGCACGGCAAGACCATACTGCGATGTCATTTATTATACAAGCATTTGGCAGAAAGTAACAAGCAACCTCCTCCCCTTGTCCTGAAAGTCCATATTTAAACCAGATTGTGGGAATATGACAGCATTGATCAGCAGGATCCCCAGTTTGATCGCCTGCAGAATGGCTACCACCAAGAGTTCGATGGCTAGTTGAAATTAACCATGACAGATGCCCTTCCAGCTCCAAAAATCATCATTGAGATGGTTAGCTGCAAATACAAAAAAACTGTTCTTCAACCAGATGTTTTTGCAGAGAACAGAACTTACGTTTCACCGCTCTTTACCAGTGCGGCAGTGAGTATCAGAAGGATGACATACAGAACAAGTATGAAACTGTAAAGTCTCTGTGGCTGCCTAAATGATTAAACACATGTCAATCATGAGGGGCATATTGGTTCTTAATAAACACTAACCTAATGGAATTATCATTTTTGATCTCTTTAAAACCATTCAGTGAAACGGAATGTTGCAGTCAAATAAGTTTGTGGTTAAATCTACCTTATTTATTTTGATACTTTTGGATTTCTTAGCCCTGAAAATTATGGTTTAGCTGTCAAAATCTTATTTCTATGTAATTTAGAAGCTTTGATATTGACGAAAACTTTCTATCGAAGTCCTTTTACTAATTCAAGATGGTGGCCATTAATGTATCAGGGCAAATGGAAACATTGTTTTTTTTTTTATTTTCGGAATCTTTAAAATATATAAGTTTCCGAATATATATATATATATATATGCTATATATATAAAATATATATATATATATATATATATATATAATGATATATATATATAGAGGCAGATATATATATATATATATATATATATAATATATATATATATATATATATATATATATACAGTATTGTTACATTATTCTTGCATTTTGCTAAGAGCACATGAAAAAAATCACAATACATATTATCTTCGCTTAGAAAGTAGACGACTGAGTGTGACTTCTGTTATATATACCATACATTATTGTTAAATCATTCTTGCAGTTTGCTAGGAGCACATGAAAAAATCGTATTACATATCACCTTTGTTTAGAAAGTAGACGACTCAGTGTAACTTCTGTTATATTTATAGGTTTGGCTGCATGTACTATAGTTACCAGCTATTTATACCATATATCAATAACAATGAAACCTTAAGACAGTTGGCACATTTTCGCAGAGTACCGTACATGTGTATACTTGTGTGTGTGTGTTTATACATATATTGTCCTTCTTTCATCAAGGTTTGAGAGAAGAGACTATCTTTGATCGCTGTGTTATTTTCCTATGATGATACCCTTTCAAAAGAATCAACATTTTGCCGAAAAAAGGCACACCTATGCATGCAACCTTCAATATTCATGCATGCTAATGCTATTAAAATAAATTTCTTTAATCAGATTGTTTGAAAAAAAAATTCAGAACCCTGAATTATCTTAAACTGCTTGCTTCAAAGTTATAATATTAAAAAAAAATCAACATACTTTTGTTAATATTATTAAGTTTATTGGATTCTTATAATTAATCGAATCACGTTTTAAAACTGTTTAATTTATTCCAACCGTCTCCATAATATTCGGCTAAGACTTTGTTTTGTTAGGAGATAACACGTTTGCTTCTATACCCCAGCTTTTAATGTTCATTCGTACGCTTTGCTTAGTTAATTAGTCAGGTTATTATTTTTTTTTGAATTCTTGGTAAAAAAAAAAGTTTATACAAAGATGAATGCTTGCCTCAGATCTATTATTCTTCTGTTTTCTTTGTTTTAATGTTGTGTGTGCTAACTGTGTTTTTTTACTCTCCTTTATATCAGGGTTCGTACGTTGTTGCGTAAGCCAAAGTTATTTTTCTCCCTTTTGTCATTTGTCTGTACCCTTGCATTGTCTGACATTTTTTATCTTATTTTCGGCGATTGTCATGAATTGAGAGAATCCTGTATCAGCGTAAGTATTATTTGCAGGTGCTTTTTTTGATGAACGTTACAAAGAAGTTCATGCGAGCACTATTAAGTCTGATGTATTGTGTCCCAAATACAATACACCTCGTGACGCAAACCACGGAAATAGCTGATGTTCAGGTCTCTCATTTATTCATCAACTTGACTGATGCACCATTTTCTGGTGTGCAGAAATGCTTGCATGAGTTCGCATTCAAAAATGTTATTTTACAAGTAAAGTGGATGGTTGGAAGAAAATTCAAATACTGGAAAGCGGAAATGGCATGAATAACTCCATTTCTATTTTGGTAAAAATATCGCATTTTATTTTTCCAACCTGATGTTGGAAGACATTTTATGATATATTTACTGGAGTTATATGTTTGATTTTCTCGCATATAAAACAGCAAATGCAGTCGTTTCTAGTCCACTACAGGACAAAGTCTTCAGACATGTCAATTCATATCTGGGTTTTGGCCAGTGCGTATTGGTCATGGTTAAAAATTTTCGTCTGATCGCTGATAGCAAAGAAACCTTGTATGGGTTACCCTGACTAGTACAGCTTTGCTGATCATGGCGATACCCAAACCCTTTTACGACGTTAAGTTATTTCTACTCAGAAAGGGATATATATATATATATATATATATAAATTTATATATATATATATATATATATATGTATATATATATATATATATATACATATATACAGTATATATATAAATTCATATATATATATATATATATATATTTATATATATATACTGTATATATATAAATTATATATATATATATATATATATAATATAATATATATACATACATATATATATATATATATATGTGTGTGTGTGTGTGTGTGTGTCTGTGTGTGTGTGTATGTGTGTATGTATGTCTGTGTGTGTACTAGATACGTATATAGATAGATACCTATATATGTATACAGTATATATATTACAAATACTTATTAATCTATTTATTACTATATGTTTCCTATATTTTTGAACAATGAAGAAAGAAAGAAGGAATTCTGGATTGTCACGGAAATCTAGCCCTGAAAGCTTGATACATATGCATTTAATATAGGATACATAGTGGCTGTCGTGAGATTCACCCGAATGGTACTGTGAAGGAAGATTTAGGCATCTTTAAAGGCTAACAACAAATGTCTTTTCTGTATCTCCAAGCTCAATATTAACAAGAAACATTTACCTTCAGTTTTTACTGTGATTCCACTGATCCAAAAACACCCGTCCGTAAACTGATCACGTCCAGGGACAATGAAAGTTAGAATAATTTTGTCGAAGCAAAAGCAGAGTATTCGATATATTGTCCGAAACCTTCTGGCAATTGAAATACGGATTGTCTGAAAAATAAATTCATAATGTTTCCGATGAAGCAAGTTACTAAATTGATGAGAGCATATTTCAAAGTGGAAGAAAATTATCTGAACTTGGTGATATTTGTGATTAATGTTTTGTTCATGGCACTAATATTAGGCAGTGTTGTTTGGGATAGTTTTCTTTTAAAGCTCTATTGTAAAGAAGGAAACACCAACTTGTTAAATTTAGGCTCTTGATAACCAAGTGCTTAGCAACATAGAGGATACAAAAATTTAGTTTGGTAGACGACAGACAGCCTGACATGAGGTTGGTGGCTACAATGACACAATGGTGCCAAATCATGATATATTACTGGCGAGAGAAATAAATTTTATGTGATGGAAGCACCATAACTTAAATGAACACAGACAAAATAATATACACAAGTAAATAATTAGTTGTACCTATAAGTAGTGGCAGTGGTTAACGTAAACTAAAGTTTGTCTTGTTTTAGACATTTTCAAAGAAATAATCAGAATATGCAAAGATAAAATGACTTTTTCACTAATCCAATAAATTGTTGTTAAATTAGAATTTATTTCTTCTTAAGTTGTAATTACTGTTATCGTTTAAGTGCGTGTTTCACGTAAACGATATGCAAAGATTGATTAATTAAAGGAAAAGATGATAGTTATAGATAAAATATTGCACAAAAAATATTGATCCATCCACAACCATAAACACAAGTAAGCGATACTGCTTTGTATTATGATAATCAACTTTACATATCCTGCATGAACAGTGAAATACTTAAATCCTTAAAAAAAAAGGAAAAAAAAATTAAAGGGGGGATGCTACATATCCTTGATGCTCCTAGAGGGAGCAGGCAATATACTTAAAGAAATATTCTTAAGTTGAGATAACCTTTTTAATGTGTATAATGTCCAATTAGCATTTACATAATTATATGAAAATAGTGTGTGCGACCCGTCATAAAATGACGACTAAATATTTTCATAAGTATGCACACACGCACACACAGATTCTATCCTTCCCACCTCTCTCAGTGTACTAATTACTTCCTCTTCCCCATACCCAGAATGTATATATATATATATATATATATATATGGTGTAAACAAGTACAATGTCGTACTTCCTTGTTATCTTCAAAAGGTTCCACAATGATGTAAGGCGTGTTTGAAAGCTTGGTGTATATTTGTGGGTATTACAAAAAACGTTTAGAGCTTTTGTCCATCATCTGTGGACTTGGTCAATATATATATATATATATATATACATATAAATATAAATATAAATATAAATATATATATATATATATATATATATATAAATATTTATATATATATATATATATATATATACAGTATATATATATATATATATATACATATATATATATATATATATATATATATAAATATTATATATACATACTCATACACACAGTCATTTGGTCTTTATTATATAGGAGGGATGAAAAATATCCCCTGTCCAGTAATTGTAAAATATTTTGGAAAATTGTCCTGGAAATAATGGCAATAAAATCAGCGGTAAGAATCTGCGAACCATTTTGAGAATAGTGCCAATAGAAGGGACAATAAGAAAGTGCTATAGATAACATATCGAGGAACCTTCTTCAGCCAATATTAAAAAGTAATTCAATGGTGACATGTGGATTGTATAGGCGGAATATATTCATGAAGCCGAGATTGGGTCTCTTTGTAGTTTGGCTTTCTTGATTCTGTGTTTGTGTTTGTTTGTTTGTTTGTTTATGATTGGTCTTAACAAGAGAATATCGACGAAAGGTGTGAGTCGGAGAGAGAGAGAGAGAGAGAGAGAGAGAGAGAGAGAGAGAGAGAGAGAGAGAGAGATCTAATATATACATTGAATGTAGTTGGGTATAGGTAACGGTCGGCGATTAATCAATATTCATTTGATCACTGAAGTTCCAAATTATTTCAGAAATTACATTGACAACGATTATCTATTGTGGGCATCCTTGATAAGTGTGGCGAAAGATTCCTCTTCGGAACTCTATTGTCTAGATTTAATTTTTGGAAGATATCGCTAACCTACATGATAAGATGTAAAGGAGAGTGCTGAAACATACTTCTTAACGACATTATTCTTAATCGGCACCTTCCACGAAAGTTGGTGATTTAAACGCTGCTTCAAAGATATATTTTGAAAATAGTAAATTTTTTCAAGTTATTTGTATTTTTGTTTCAAAGTAACATAGGACATGACCCTTCATTAGAAAACATTAATTATAAATGCAAGGAAACTAGCCGAGATTTTTACATCTCTCCATAGTCATTATAAGGCATCGTCTTAATCAAAACCTCTTTCTTATGCGTTTTCCCAATGCCTTCATGAACGAGGTCGATTAATGTTCAAGCTTTGGTAACCATTAGAGAAATGCGCCAGCTCTCTTGGACACAAACATGTGAATGGCTAATCTTTGGAACCACCAAAGAGAACAAACCCCACCTCTTTCCACGACTCTGTGACGGGCCGAGAGAAAGTTGTGACTCAAAGACAGGATGAAAGCAACTGAGTGAGTTTATTAGAGAATACTCTCCTTTATATACAAAAGCTCAATGCAACAGGAAATTTCCTGTTCAAAACCGACACTACGTCGGTTAGCAGTTAACGGTGAGAAAAACAGGTATGTTTATTCAGGTTCTTTTTAGTGCGAGGGAAGAGCGAAGATACAAGCATAATATATACACAAAGTGAAATGCCGTTACTATGTAAGATCGTGTGACACACGGTTGGTACATTGCTCCCCCCCTAAAAATGACATACTGTACATGCTAAATAGGGCGTCCTGATCTAAAGATGCGAACTGTAGGCGGGTCATCTGGCAGGAGATAAGCAGATTTTAGACGATCAATGAGACCTAGTCTTCTTGGCCACGAATGTTTAGTAGGAATGCTTTCGGACTGCGCCAGATCACAAGGAAAGGGCCCGTGTAAGGGGGCGTTAGCGGTGGCTTGCTAGTGTCGTTAGGCAGGAAGATGTGGGTTGCAGAGTGCAAGTCTGTCGGTATGTGATGCTTCGCTGGGGGCTTGTAAGTCTGGCGGCATGAAGTAAATTTTCCAACGAAGTGACGTATGCGCTGGAGATCGTCGGAGGAGGTTGTAGAAGGAAAAAATTCGGCAGGGACGACCATCGGGTCCCCATACACCATTTCAGCTGCCGAGACATCAAGGGCGTCTTTAGGGACATCAAAGCTGCTTTGAAGATGTGATGAAAACGTTCAACCATTCCATTGACAGCGGGGTTGTAGGCAGTTGTCTGATGTAGGGTGATGACCAGGAGATTCAGTAATGATGTCCACAATTGAGAGGTGAAAGTGGTAGCACTGTGAAAAGTAATATGCTCATGGATACCAAATCTTGCAATCCATCCTGAAAATAAGGCATATGTACATGAGGCGGATGTTGCAGTTTCCACGGGAATGGCTTGAGGCCAACGAGTGTTGAGGTCGATGACGGTAAACAGGTAACGATGTCCTTGTGATGTGGGTAGGGGGCCTACAACGTCGATGTGAATGTGTGCGAAACGACGCTGAGGTTGAGGAAAGGTGTCCACTCCTGCCTCGGTGTGTTGATGTACTTTGGAAGTTTGGCAAGAAGTACAGGCGTGGACCCAATCCTTAGCATCCTTAGAAATGCCGTGCCAAATCAACTTCGTCCTCAGCAGCTGTGCAGTAGAACAGCACGAGGGATGTGAAAGGCCGTCAATGAAATCAAACACCTGTTGGTGCTTGGGAGCAGGAATCCAAGGTTGCGGTCTACCAGTACTGACGTCACAGAGGAGGGTGGTGTTGGAGTCTTCAATGGGGAAGTCTTCCCAACGGAGGGGCGTGCAGGATGTCTTTCATGCTTGATACTCTGGACCCTGTCTTTGGTCTTCAGCTAAGGCGATGCAATCCAATCCCAGTTGAACGACAGCGAACGTGTTTCTTGACAGGGCATCAGCAACGGGATTCATTAGCCCAGGGACGTATTGAAGGGTGCAATTGTATTCAGCCACGGCGGAGAGATGTCGGCGTTGACGGGCGGACCAGGCGTCAGACTGTCGAGTGAAGGTGTGCACCAGAGGCATGTGGTCTGTGCGAATGACGAAGGGCGTACCTTCTAAGAAATGGCAAAAGTGACGGACGGCCAAGTGCACCGCCAACAATTTGCGATCGAAGGTAGAATAACCAGATTCTGCCTTGGACAGTTTTCTGCTGAAGAAAGCAAATGGGCGGGGCGAGCCGTTGACCACCTGCTCGAGTACTGCACCAATAGCGACGTTGCTGGCATCGGTGGAGAGAAGGAGAGGGACATGTGGGATAGGAAAAGATAGAGCTGCAGCAGTTGATAAGGCCTTCTTTGCATTGCAGAAGGCAGTTTTTTGAAGGGGACCCTACTTCAGGTCCTATGGCTTGCCCTTGAAGATGGCATAGAGGGGAGCAAGAGGGGGTGGTAATGGCTGGTAGAAAACGATGCTAATAGTTGATCATGCCCAAGAATTCCTGCAGAGCTTTGACGGTCGAAGGCGCGGGGAAGTTCTGAACGGCTGCTACCTTCTCATGGAGGGGATGGACTCCTTCAGGAGTGATGCGGTGCCCTAAGAACGACACTTCGTTAGCGCCAAAGGTACACTTGTCGTACCGGACTACAAGGCAGTTTTGTTGCAGGCGGACGAACACGATGCACAGGTGACGGAGTTGTTCCTCTTTTGAGGAGGAGAATACAAGTATGTCGTCAACATAACATACACAGAAGGGGAGGTCCCATAAGATGCCATCCATGAGACGATGAAACGTGGCACCAGCATTAGGGAGGCCAAAACAGGAGTAATTGAAGATGTATGTACCAAAGAGAGTGGTGATGGCTGTCTTCTGGGTTCAAAGGCACCTGATAATACCCCTTCAGGAGGTCGGGCGTAGAGAAAACCTTCGCTTTGTGCATGTAGGAGGTCACGTCGGCGATGTTTGGGAGGGGGTAGTGATACGGTTCTTTTTGCATGTTCAGGCGCCTATAATCCCCGCATGGACGGAGGGAGTTGTCTTTCTTCAGAACGATGTGTAAGGGTGACGACCATTGGGTGAAGGCCTTTTGGCAAAGGCCCAATTCCTCCATTTGAGCGAACATCTGTTTGGTGGCTGCCAATCGTTCCGGTGCCAGACGTCTGAATTTTGCGAAGACTGGGGGACCCATCCTCTTGATATGGTAATAAATACCATGCTTGGCAGGAGCCGTGGGTGTTTGGTGAAGTTATGGACATAAAACTTCCGGGTACGAGGAGGTGGGCGTAGGCATCCGTGGGTGCACTGATGTGGAGAGCGAGGTTGGAGGGGGCGGGTTGAAGAGGTGTCGACAAGTACGAGACTGCCTTGACCAATCGTTGGTGGGCGACATCGACCAGAAGGAGGAAATGAGAGAGGAAATCCGCACCGAGGATTGGCAATGTGACTTCAGTGACGAGAAACTACAATTTAAATTTACAGTTTCCGAACGATAATGTGAGGTTCTCGTAACCGTAGGTGGGTATCGCAGATCCGTTGGCAGCTACCAAGCAGACGTCGGCAGACGTACACAGACTACGTCGTGTAATGAAGAGTTCCCTTGGCAAAAGAGAACAAAAAACCCCCGTGTAAACCAAAAATAACGCGCCCGTTCCTGCACCATGTAAAAAGAAAAGATTAGAAACACGGGAGGCAACAGCCACAAGCGATGGCCTACTTACATCGTTTTTTGGCCACTGACAATCGTTGGCACATTTCTTTGCGGTTGCCCCGAATCTGAAGTGGTAGTAGCAAAACTGCGGCGGATGGAAGGTAGTAAGTGGCTGTAGAAGTCGTTGGTTGGGGCGCGAGCGAGTGGCGGGTGGTGGGTGGTTTTGTCGCCGCTTTGGCATCTCACGGGCTAGGCATGTATGTCCTACGGCATTCACGTCAGCTTCGGTTGACGTTGAATAGGCCTCCTCTTCGTCAGGAGTGGAGGCGTTGATGGAGGTCTTGAAGAGGCTATCCATAAGGGCGTTGGCTTTGGTCATCAAGTTCTTTATGGATAAACTATCGACATCGGGTATGGCAGAGTATTCTAAGGGCACGAAGTAGGT
>NC_090730.1:41762836-41797836 GCF_036898095.1 Palaemon carinicauda
AATATTAAAATGTATGGATAAAGACGTTAAAAAAAAATTGATAGGTACTGTATCGCCAATTAGTTCTAATTGGTCATATCTACATTAAAATCATGATTGAACATATTCGGAAAATATTTACCCAGTTTATCAATTTTGTTTTAAATAACATCACAAGTCGCCATTTGTCCATCATTGGCTTTCTGGTTCTTCTATGATGAACAGGAAATCAAATAAAGAATTTATTTGAATTACATTTAGTACCTTAGTAGAAAATGAGCTATAAAAATTGCGGTACAATAGAACAGTAGAAATATTCCAGGACCAATTAAAAATGAAAACGACATATTACAAGATGTTTAATGAAATGAAATTTTAACATGAAAAAAACGGTTAAAGAATAAGCTGAACAAATTATTAAATGAAGAAAAAGTGAAAGAATATTAAAGTTGGTTTCATGAAATTGTAATATGTATATCCATCCATATACCAAGGCACTTCCCCCAATTTTGGGGGGTAGCCGACATCAACAAAGAAACAAAACAAAAAGGGGACTACTCTCTACGTTCCTCCAGCCTAACCAGGGACTCAGCCGAGTTCAGCTGGTACTGCTAGGGTGCCACAGAGCAACCTCCCACAATTCCACCAAAGATGAAGGTTCATAATGCTGAATCCCCTACTTCTGCTACCTCCGCGGTCATCTAAGGCACCGGAGGAAGCAGCAGGGCCTACCGGAACTGCGTCACAATCGCTTGCCATTCATTCCTATTTCTAGCACGCTCTCTTGCCTCTCTCACATCTATCCTCCTATCA
Organism: Palaemon carinicauda; assembly: GCF_036898095.1. NCBI lineage: Eukaryota > Metazoa > Arthropoda > Malacostraca > Decapoda > Palaemonidae > Palaemon > Palaemon carinicauda. The sequence goes on from NC_090730.1 coordinate 41,763,629, forward strand.
CCCAGAGCTTTCTTCACACCATCCATCCACCCAAAGCTTGGCCTTCCTCTTGTATTTCTCCCATCAACTCTTGCATTCATCACCTTCTTTAGCAGACAGCCATTTTCCATTCTCTCAACATGGCCAAACCACCTCAACACATTCATATCCACTCTAGCCGCTAGCTCATTTCTTACACCCGTTCTCACCCTCACCACTTCGTTCCTAACCCTATCTACTCGAGATACACCAGCCATACTCCTTAGACACTGCATCTCAAACACATTTTATTTCTGTCTGTCCATCACTTTCATTCCCCACAACTCCGATCCATACATCACAGTTGGTACAATAACTTTCTCATATAGAACTCTCTTTACATTCATGCCCAACCTTCTATTTTTACTACTCCCTTAACTGCCCACAACACTTTGCAACCTTCATTCACTCTCTGACGTACATCTGCTTCCACTCCTCCATTTGCTGCAACAACAGACCCCAAGTACTTAAACTGATCCACCTCCTCAAGTAACTCTCCATTCAACATGACATTCAACCTTGCACCACCTTCCCTTCTCGTACATCTCATAACCTTACTCTTACCCACATTAACTCTCAACTTCCTTCTCTCACACACCCTTCCAAATTCTGTCACTAGTCGGTCAAGCTTCTCTTCTGTGCCTGCTACCAGTACAGTATCATCCGGAAACAACAACTGATTTACCTCCCATTCATGATCATTCTTGCGTACCAGTTTTAATCCTCGTCCAAGCACTCGAGCATTCACCTCTCTCACCACTCCTTCAACATACAAGTTAAACAACCATGGCGACATCACACATCCCTGTCTCAGCCCCACTCTCACCGGAAACCAATCGCTCACTTTATTTCCTATTCTAACACAGGCTTTACTACCTTTTTAGAAACTTTTCACTGCTTGCAACAACCTTCCACCAACTCCATATAACCTCATCACATTCCACATTGCTTCCCTATCAACTCTATCATATGCTTTCTCCAGATCCATAAACGCAACATACACCTCCTTACCTTTTGCTAAATATTTCTCGCATATCTGCCTAACTGTAAAAATCTGATTCATACAACCCCTACCTCTTCTAAAACCTCCCTGTACTTCCGAAATTGTATTTTCTGTTTTATCCTTAATCCTATTAATTATTACTCTACCATACACTTTTCCAACTACACTCAACAAACTAATACCTCTTGAATTACAACACTCATGCACATCTCCCTTACCCTTATATAGTGGGAAATACACGCACAAACCCAATCTACTGGTACCATTGACAACACAAAACACATATTAAACAATCTCACCAACCATTCAAGTACAGTCACACCCCCTTCCTTCAACATCTCAGCTTTCACACCATCCATACCAGATGCTTTTCCTACTCTCGTTTCATCTAGTGCTCTCCTCACTTCCTCTATTGTAATATCTCTCTCATTCTCATCTCCCATCACTGGCACCTCAACACCTGGAACAGCAATTATATCAGCCTCCCTATTTTCCTCAACATTCAGCAAACTTTCAAAATATTCCGCCCACCTTTTCCTTGCCTCCTCTCCTTTTAACAACCTTCCATTTCCATCTTTCACTGTCTCTTCACTTCTTGCGCCAGCCTTCCTTACTCTCTTCACTTCTTTCCAAAACTTCTTCTCATTCTCTTCATATGACTGACCCAGTCCCTGACCCCACCTCAGGTCAGCTGTCCTCTTTGCCTCACGTACCTTGCGCTTTACTTCCACCTTTTTCTCTCTATATTTTTCATACTTCTCTATACTATTACTCTGCAGCCATTCTTCAAAAGCCCTCTTTTTCTCTTCCACTTTTACCTTCACTCCTTCATTCCACCATTCACTGCCCTTCCTCATGCTGCCTCCAACAACCTTTTTGCCACATACATCACTTGCAATCCCAACAAAATTTTCTTTTGCTAACTTCCACTCCTCCTCTAAATTACCAGTTTCTCTTACTCTCACATCGTCATATGCTATTTTCAACCTTTCCTGATATTTACTTTTTACCCCCGATTTTATTAGCTCTTCAACCTTCACTAGCTCCCTTTTATGTATATATATATATATATATATACATATATATATATATGTATATATATGTATATATATATATATATATGTGTGTATATATATATATATATATATATTTATATATATATATATTTATATATATATATATATATACATATATATATATATATATATGCGTTTGTGTGTGTGTAATATATATATATATATATATGCGTTTGTGTATGTAATATATATATATATATATGTGTGTGTGTGTGTGTGTATATATATGATATATATATATATATATATGTGTGTGTGTGTGTGTGTATATGTGTGCTTGTGAGTGTGTGCGTGTATGTGCCTGTGTGCGTTGTTTATCTATCGCTACACTTACGAATTCAAAAAAGTTGGAGAGAACAGAAATAATCATATCTGCCGTTATACGACTTCAAAGGAGAGAAAAATAACGTTTTTTTGATTTTAGCATTTAACTGGGATATTCTAATGACATCATAGTGTTGGCAAGAAGTTGTTCCGATATCCGTCTTTGAAGTTTGATATGCTTATATAAAAAGGGGTAAGAAAATTGGGATATTATAGAATATTTCTTTTTAGATATATGAATATATATATATGACATGAATAGTATTTATTATATAAAAGTGTGAAAGTATTACATTTTGTTCAGTGGCTACTCTCCACTTCGTAAGTGTAGAAGAGACTCCTTAGCTATGGTGGGCAGCTCAGCTTTTCTAGGAAAAGTACACTTTAAAATCAAACCATTCTTCTCTAGTCTTTCGTAGTGCCATAGCCTCTGTATGATGGTCTTCCACTGTCTTGAGTTAGACTTCTATGATATCGTTTTCATTATTTCCTATCCTCGCTTATCTATTTTCCCTGTGGGAGCCCTTGGTCTTATAGGGTCCTGCTTTTTCAACTAGGGTTAAAGGTTAACTAATAATAATAATAAAAATAATAATAATAATAATAATAATAATAATAATAATAATAATAATAGTAATAATAATAATAATAATAATAATAATAATTGCAATCCTTACAAAATAAATACCAGAGAAATAAAAATATAAGTTATATATAATTTTCACGGTATAATTTTTATTCTATTTTAATTTTCAAATAACAAATGTTTAAAGCAAATATCAATATCCTTTCATAAAGCCATCTTTATTTCTGAATGTATTTTTCCTTTTTCTTTGGCCACGTTTCTCCATACTTTACAACTATATAAAGTTCAAAGAAACAGGAATAGAAATAACGAATAAGTAAACTCTGAAATAATTATTTATTTTACAGAGTTCTTGTGAGTAGCAGATAACCTTAAGGGCGATGAGAGATTGACATGAAAGGCGAAATGTATAGGAAAGGGTGTAAATAGATTGATTAATATATTTTCCTGATAAACTCAAAAGAAAATAGTTGATTCGATTAGTGATAAAGAATTTGTAATTATAGAGTTGTTTAATTTTCATCCCAACCGAAAGAAAAATTCCTTGTCATTTGTATTAAACTCGAATCAGTGATAGCTTTTGATTGATTGATTAATGAAATATTAGCTATATAACCAGGAGTTAGGGCCTCTAATGCCATTCAACGCCTAAGAGCATCTAGGGGAAATCCCAGCAGTTGCACGAAGAAATAATAGAAGAGACTGAACAGCAAAATGGATGAAAGCTAGCGGGAACGAAGGTAAAGAGGAAAGTTAAACTCGCACAGGTACGGGTCGAAGGAACGTTGTAAAGACTCCAAATAATTATTATAGGTTAGTGTATGTTATGAACCGAGAACACTACCGTCCTACAAGGTGATTTTGCCAGGAACGAAGTGGAAGGAGGATGCTAAGGTAGCGCAGCTACAGGTCGAAGGAACCTTCCAAAGACTCTTCAGTAATTCCTACAGTGTATTAAAGGTCTATAGAATACATGTATTCTATAAATCTTACAGTGTACTGCATGATGGGCACTGAGAGCAATGCCCTCCTACGGGGTAATAACTTGGGGATTTTGTCTAAAATGGGCATTATATAATGAGAGTAAGCTCTTCTTTTATGATTGAAATTTTGTATTCAATGAGAAAATTCCATGGGTCAAAGGTGAATTACTTAGAATACAAAATAAGTCGAGATAGGGAGATGTTTATTGATATGCTAAAGAAGGAAAGAAAGAAAACTTGATGCAGTTGGATAGGAGTGATTAGTATGATAAAGTCAGTTAAATTTTTATGGCCTTGAAAGTTTAAATGTTTTTCAGAAAGCCAAGTTATAACCATCCATCTACCTATAATCTCGATATCTAACCAGATGGGCAGTCAATAGGGAAAGCATGTCTTGGCCACGCCAAGCAGTCCTATTTTGCTCTTAACGCTACTGCATAATTTTACTTCGATGTGTTTTCTTCTAAGTCTAATGAATTTGTCCTTGGCTCATATCCCCACATATCCATCAAGTTGAAATTGGTTCTGTAGTTTTTGTGTAATGTTCACAAACAACAAAAAATTAACATTGCGATTATTTTCAAAGTACTGCTACGTACTTGTACTTTGATGTATTTTATTCAAAATATTACAGATTCATCTTTGTGTCATAGCAAACAAGTTTGGTCAAAATCGGTAATGTAGTTTTTATGTAACGTTGGTCACAAACAAACAAACAGACAAGGGTAAATACATATCCTTTGCAAAATCATCGATTTTGGTGAAGGCAAAAGAAAATGTAATCGATAATTGTTTTTATTCCATCTGGATTTTCCTTCAGGCTATGAAGCGATTAAAGGGATGATATAACTAATCTTGAGAAGCTATTGTTGAATGCAAATATCACCATCCTAAATCTCGAGAAAATCTAAAAGAAATTTTCGGATATAAAATAGGAAGAATCATAGTTCTTAACAACATGAAATTTAATCAGAAGTGTACGAAGATTCCAAGTAGGTAGATATTGTTGAATTATGGAAATTATAACGGCAGACATTTTACTTAAAATTAATTTTGAATATTTCAGTGTCTTTTACTAACTAGAAATAAAATTAAGCAAACGTTACCCGCTTATTTGCAAACACAGAAACCAAACCTTTGTAGGCATACAGCAAACCCTTTTGTCTTTTGCGCCCTGTTAGTCGTGTCATGATCTCTTCTTCACAATAACTCTCTTTTTATGAGTGTCCCCAGTGACTTTCTGAACGCGGCTCATTTATTTTGAAGCGTGGATGATCGTCAAAGGAACGCGCCCGTCTCCACGAAGAAAACATGACGATGACTAAGCTTTGGAATCGCTACTACAATGGCGTGACCTTCCATCCCCTCCCATTACTAACTATGATAAAGCGAAGCTTTAAATCTTCATCCTTAGAATGTTTTCCGTGGCCATGCTCAGTTTCCGGCTATCTTCACTTTGATTTACATTTCATGAAATGACATTTACTCTCTCTTTCTTTCTCTCTCTCTCTCTCTCTCTCTCTCTCTCTCTCTCTCTCTCTCTCATTGATTTTTAGGAGCTCTGCAGTCCTGTTGTTGCTTGTCTTTGCTTATTTCTTTTTCATGTGATGAAATAAAGGGAACTTGATATTCAGACTTGCAATATTCTCTACTATAGACTCTGAGAGCCCTGTTCCCCTTAAATATTTCGCTCGTGTTTAATGCAATAGAAATGAAACGGGTGATACGAAGGAATTTATCCATTAACTAATGACAATATTTAGATAGATATGCACACACACGAACACGCACAGACATTAAACCTCTCCCACCCCTCCCTCTTTCCTAATTACTGCATTGCAATTTCGGCATTTTGCGGGAGAGTGTGGTTTCCGAGTGTACCTCTCAAGGTACCCTTCCTACCAGGGTATAAAAAATCCTTCTCCCCCTTTACTGGACGGACGGAGAGTGACCGAGTAGTTATACGTCTGTCAATGCCGGTGAGCGTGACCGTGAAGAAATATATATTTATGTATTTATATATACAGCCAGATTCTTGCTTTTTTGTTATATAATTAGGGGATGTCTTCATCAACCATTTTTCCTATTGTATGCTTGTATTTTGCCAACATTAGCAGAAATACAGTGATGCATAATAATAATAATAATAATAATAATAATAATAATAATAATAATGATAATAATACTTCTATTATTATTATTATTATTATTATTATTATTATTATTATTACTATCATTATCATAATCCAGAAAAAGATAGTGCATCCCATCGCCAAAACAGTAATAAAGCTAATGACATGCTAAGAGTCAAAGGTGATTCCAGATATACTGACATTGCGCCATCAAGGGACTCGACCATTTCCTTCACAGTTGAGTAACAACACAAAGACTCTCTTTCCAACCAACTAATCCCATTAAACAGAGAAGTCCGACTCTAAAGAAAGTGCTCCTGTTTGTAAATTATAAAGAACATAAATTAAACTATGTAATGTGCAGAGAGAAACTCGTATATTTAGATTTTTAAATTATATTCGCAAAAAGGACATATTTTATTTGAAAGTAACACGTTCATTTCGTGATTTATAAGTGAGTTTGGTAATACATTCTAGAATAGTCTTTGTGCAGAGTTGGGGGGGGGAGACCCTGAAAGACGTCTTGGGAGGAAGAGGGAATTACAAGACGTCGGTTTCATGCAAACGAATTCTTCAGGTGACGAAATAAGAGGATACAATCAAGATCATATCTTGAATTATTTGCACCATTTTTCCTTTCCTTGACACTTTTGCTACAATGTTCAATTCTTGAAGTGACAAGTGAATTAAAATGTGCGCAGGGTGGAAGAGAACTAAAATAATGAGTTATTTTCCAAGTGAATTATTTTTAATTTTGAAAATAAAACATTCTTCACATTTTTCATTTTGAAAATAAAAGAAATTTTTTTTCTGAAATGGCGTGGAAAGATAATATAGAGCCACTCAGTTATTTTACATTTACCTAATATAAGAATTGATTTTTATGCGTGAGCAAAATTTTTTTTTCCTAAAATATATAAAGAAATAAAAAATATTCAAGTGCGGTCAGTGGAATTTTATTTTCCAGTGAACTTTGGATTCATAAGAGTAGATTCTATCTTCATAAACTGCCAAAACAACACCCAATCATCGTGACCTGAATGAATTATGGCATTTACAAGAAAAGAAGAAAGGACATTAAATCCATATGTGCGTCATTCATAAACTTCTCCTATTAGAAAACAACATTCTCATCTATTAAAGAGAATTGATTTGAAATCCTTGAGGGAAAAAGCGGTAGGTGTTGCGCGAAAGAAAGAGGATGTGTAGATTAGGTTATTTAATCTTTCCATACAATTCAAGCCATAACTTTGGATGATAGATATTGAATTTAATCTAGGCTATGCAGAGGTTCCTATTCTCCGGCTTGGCAGTTAATTTTATAGGAGGTATGGTGACTGTAATCCCATTGATTATCGTTTATGGAAAATTAGAACAATGTACCCATGACGAAGTAGGGTTTAATACCAACTTCAAAAGACCCTATAAACAGTTATTGTGATATGCAATTAACTGTTAATGAGTCAAAATAGATTTAGATAAGAAAAAAAATTGTATGAAAATAGGTTAGTATTCAAAACAAAGGAATGACCAATCCTTTCCTGTGTAAAATGAGAAATAGATGGTTCAGTAAAGGTTTTATTAATGCCGCTGAACATTTGAGTGTATGTTTTAAAGTTAACATTTTAGATGTTAACTATTAACTTTCAGTTCCAAAATTTTTCTCGACTTGGTGAGTGGATTTTCATCATTCCATGACATTAATGAAAACATTTTCTGGAAGGGCGCTTCCTATGGTCTTGGGATATGAAAAAACCAAGACCATAGGAAGCACCCTCATCAATGTTTATCAAAATAAAAGAGATATAGAAACCGGCGTTTATAAAGTACCATGTGGAGATTGTGAAAAAGTGTACGTTGGGCAACCGGACTTCGCTATCTGAAAGATTATCCGAACACAAAAGATTTGTTAGGTATGGCTATGAAAACTCGGGGATTTTCGTTCACCTTAGAGATTTAGGGCGCCAGATTAACTGGAGTGAGTCGTCTTTGCTTTTTAAGAGTACCTATCCGTACAGAAGGAAAATCCTGGAATCAGCCATCATAAATCAATCAAACACAATGAACCTATCTTGCGGCCAATGGAAAGCTGACACAGTGGATAATACTCTTCTCAGTCCTATCATTAAGATAATCAACGGAGACTGACCACCATATATGCATCAGAGGTCAAGACATCCTCCCAGCGGCTCAACAATACGAAGACGCACCTGGATGTAATCAAATTTGGCTTATCCTTTCAGCAATTATAAGAACTGTCGAACAATTGGAAAAACCACTTCGCTTTCCTATATAAACCGTCACTCTCCACTGTATTCCACCTTTTTACTTTACTTCCTGAAGAGGGCCAATGTTTATTTGCCGAAAAATAGTGATTTAATTATATTTCCTGTGTGTTTTATGGGCCTTTTTGAAAAAAAAAAAAAAACATGCTAAACTGTTCGATTACAGTTATAATTAAGATATATATATATATATATATATATATTTATATATATATATTTATATATATATGTATATATATATATATGCATATATATATATATATATATATATACATATATATATAAATATATATATATATAAATATATATATATATATATATATATACATATATATATATATATATATACATATATATAAATATATATATATATATAATATATATATATATATATATATACATATATATATATATATATATTTATATATATATATATATTTATATATATATGTATATATATATATATATATATATAAATATATATATATATATATATATACAAACATATATATATATATATATATATATGTATATATATATATATATATATATTTATAGATATATATATATATATATATATAAATATATGTATATACATATATATATATGTATATATATATATATATATATGCATATATATATATATATATATATTTTAATATATAAATATATATATATATATATGTATGTATATATATATATATATATATATATTTCTAGTTAATGATACATATTAAGACAATAAAATCAACGATGAAGGAAAGGAAACAAACGAAGCAGGAGATGTAGTAGCTGTAATGAATGCTGAAATTTATATCAATATTTTATTAATTAGAAGAAAGAAAGAGTAGAAAAACCTGGATTTGCCCATACACTCGGAATTCGAGCCTGGCTAACTTTGAAAAAAAAAAAAAAAAAAAAAAGGTCTTCCTAAGTCCTGTACCAACATACCAAACATCAGCAATTAAATTGATTTCTATTATTTTTTAATAACCAACGAAAATTATTGAGTGATTAAAAAACGTTCTGAAATAAAGTGAATTTAATGAGACATCGTGAGATAAGAACATGTTACGCTTATTAGAAATTTATTTTGATGAATATAAAAATAGTATATTAGTCATATTAATTATCATTATATATATATATATATATATACATATATATTTATATATATATATATATATATATACATATATATGTGTGTGGATATATTTGCATTATATATATATATATATATATATGTATATATACATATATATATATATATATAAATATATATGTATATATAATGTATATATAAACAAACACACGCACACACACATATATATATATATATATATATTTATATATATTAATATATATATATATATATATATATATTTATATATATATATATATATATATATTTAAGATATATATATATATATATATATGTGTGTGTGTGTGTGTGTGTGTATGTGCATGTGTGTGTGTGTTTGTGTGTGTGTTTGTGGATATATTTACATTATATATATATATATATATATAGTGTGTGTGTGTGTGTGTGCGTGTGTGTGTGTGTGTGAGTGTTCTTTTACACACACACACACACACACACATATATATATATATATATATGTGTGTGTGTATATATATATATATATATATATGTGTGTGTGTGTGTGTATGTGTGTGTATGTACGTGTTTGGAACTTAAAAAACAGTAATTTTACTATGAACACAATAACATAAATCATATTCTTCACTTGTACCTACTATGGGGTAGAATAACTAGCAATAAAAAAACACAAATGATATCTCGAGAGCCCCTATGCTGAGGTAAATCACCCTAAGTGTAGCAGTGTGTAGAAAGGTTGACAAAGATCATTCCCACTGGAATAGCGAGGAAGGTATGTGTAAGAAAAGTGCCTTGGGTGTATTTCCGTGTAATTTGGGCGCTGCAACTTTAAAAAGGGGTTAGCAGAAGACATGCTAGTTGAAAAGTTCATAATAAAACAAGTATCCAAAGATCACTGTGAAAGAAATTATTATATTTATTCATTAATTATAATTTGGTCATTAAAAATGATCGCTGGCTCAGTGGTATTTATCCTGAGAAGTTCAACTGAAAGATAAATGCCACTTAGGTGCCTATTACTTTTGATAATAATAATAATAATAATAATAATAATAATAATGATGATGATAATAATAATAATAATAATAATAATAATAATAATGATAATAATAATAATAATAATAATAATAATAATAATAATAATAATAAAGATCATAGTACTGGAAATTTTCTTTTAAATCATTGCTGGGTGTAGTTATTCGCTCAGAAGATTTCGTGATGAAATATGATAATTAGCAAAAAGTGAGCAGGGAATCTGATTTCGATCGTTCATGACGTAATAGTTTCTTCTGGGGATGGCGATATTCTGTGGCTTCTCACTGATTGACGAAGGAACTTCGGGCTCTGTCTGTCTCAGCGGAAAAGGATAAATACATTCTATTTCTAGTATTGCTTGGATTTTTTCTCGTGATATATGAATAAAGATTTATTACATATATTGTAGGGCAGCCAATAAAGAAATGTTTGATTTTGTAGCCAGTGATATTCTCATTTTGAAAGCATTGAAACGTTGTAGAGGCTGTGCAATGAATACAATTAGTAATATACCCAGTGATTTTAGCCTTCTGGAAGCGTTGCACACGTTATAGAGACTGTATACAATATATAAGATTTTGAAATAGAATCTAGAATCAAGCTATTCAAGTAGACTTTTTTTTACAGTAAAATCATTATTAAAATCCTGTATTCACTTTGGAATAATTCTGATAATTATATTAATGAGAATAATTAAAATAATAATAATAATAATTTTGATAATAATATTGAGAATTTTGAAAGAATATATCAGGGAACCACTGGCTCTAGTAAATCATATAGTGTGTTTACTTGAAACAGCTTCCTTTCATATCCATGATGATTGAAAAGATCGAGAAACCAATGCCAAATATGTTTTGTATTATCAATCATATACATTCTTCACTTTCGTAATCATATGTGACGATGGAGAAAATGAGATCAGAAAACAGAAATTTTTATATCTCCCGACAATTTTTTTTTTTCAAATAAGGAAAAAAAATGTTTTTCCTATGTTGACAGTAAGAAAAGCTTGGATTGTCACCTCTTCAGTTGACATCATCTTGCGCTACTTCGATCAAAAAGTAAATTTTAAATAGATAACTGAAACAGCCGTAAACTCACTGCTAAAACTATGCAGCCCCCCTCCGGTATCATATTATACCAGCCTTGTGTCACAAGATCGTGCATACTAACGGCATTTCTCTATTTTATATATATCATCCTTTGTATCTTCACTCTCCCCTCGCACTGATAGCTACTTTCATCAACCTATTTTCTTTTCTTTTGTTAACTGTTAATGGAACCAGTTTTTGGTTGGACATGAAATAGCCTGTTGTATTTTGCGACCTTGCCAGGACTTGGTGTGTATATAAACTCGATGTTTTGTAATAAAGTACGCAGTTTCTTTTATCTCGCCTTTTGAGTCACAACCTACTCTTGGCTCGTCACATTGGTGACCCAGAAAGTCGACTCGCTCCTCCCGCCTCCCCCCCCACACTGGTACTATGGCAGACTCCACGGAAGTTGGCGCTGCCCAATTCAAACTTTCATCAGTCACCAGCGGAGAGGCGCCAGCTTGATTTCAGCGAGCGAAAGTCTAGTTCAGCATCTAGGGCGTGACTCGCTCAACCACCAAAGCAGATTATGTTCTCTCGGCGATACCCTCAAAACATACCTTCCGCAGCAGTACTCACCATCGCCAGCCACCCGTATAGCAAAGCTTTTTCAGCTCTCTCAACAAGAGTTGGGGGGACCAAAGGGCTTCACTCGCCCTCAGGGAAATGACCAGTATCGCTTGCCTGCACTCTGCCGCAGACGGCTCTCCTCGTGAGGCGAATCTACTCCGTGCCCTTTGGGTACACCGTTTACCTGAACCTGTACACGCTACCATGCCTGATGTCGATAGTTTACCCATAAAGAACTTGATGACCAAAGCCAACGCCCTTATGGACAGCCACTTCACGACCTTGAAGACCTCCATCAACGCTTCCACTCCTGACGAAGAGGAAACCTATTCAACGTCAACCTAAGCTGACGTGAATGCCGTAGGACATACACGCCTACCCTGGGACGTGCTGGAGCAGCGACAAAGCCACTCATCACCCACCACTCGCTCGTGCCCCAGCCAATAACTTCTACAGCCGCTTACTGCCGGCCATTGGCTGCAGTTTTGCTACTGCTATTCCAAATTCGGGGCTGTCGTGAAGAGATGTGCCAAGGATTGTCAGTGGCCAAAAAACGTGTAAGTAGGCCATTGCTCGTGGCTGTGGCCTCCCGTGTTTCTAATGTTTTTTTTTTACATGATGCAGGAACGGGTGTACAATTTTTGGTAAACACGGGTGCTTGTCATTCTCTTTTGCCAAGGGAACTCTTCACGACACGACGTAGTTTGTCTAAGTCTGCTGACGTCCGCCTGGTAGCTCCCAACGGATCTGCGATACCCACCTACTGTTATAAAAACCTCACGTTATTGTTTGGAAACGGTAAGTTTCTCGTTGCTGACATCACATTGCCAATCCTCAGTGCGGATTTCCTCTCTCATTTCCACCTTCTGGTCAATGTTGCCTACCAACGATTGGTCAACGCAGACTCGTACTTGTCGACACCTCCTCAACCCGCCCCTCCAACCTCGCTCTCCGCATCAGCACCTCCACGGATGCTTACGCCCACCTCCTCATGTCGTACCCGGAAGTTTACCGTCCAGAACTTCGCCGAAATCCCACGGCTCCTGCCAAGCACGGTATTTATCACCATACCAAGACGACCGGTCCCCTAGTCTTAGCAAAAGTCAGACGTTTGGCACCTGATCGATTGGCAGCCGTCAAAACAGATGTTCGGCGAAATGGAACTAATCGGCCTTTGCCAAAATGCCTCCAGCCCATGGTCATCACCCTTACACATCGTCCTAAAGAGAGACGGCTCCCTCTGTCCATTTGGGGATTACGGGCACCTGAACAAGCAAACAGAACCGGATCACTACCCCCTCCCAAACATCGCCGATGTGACCTACTACCTGCACAAAGCGAAGGTTTTCTCCTTGCTCGACCTCCTGAAAGGGTATTATCAGGTGCCTATGAACCCAAAATACAACCCCAAGACCGCCATCACCACTCCGCTCGGTACATACACCTTCAATTACTCCTGTTTTGGCCTTCGTAATGCTGAGGCCACTTTCCAACGTCTCATGGATGGTATCTTAGACGGCCTACCCTTCTGTGTATGTTACGTGGATGACATAATCGTGTTCTCTTCCTCAAAAGAGGTACACCTCCATCACCTGCGCATCGTGCTCAACCGCCTGCAACAAAATGGCCTTTTAGTCCGGTACAACAAGTGTACCTTTTGCGCCAACGAAGTGTCGTTCTTAGGGCACCGCATCACTCCTGAGGGAGTCTTTCCCCTCTCTGAGAAGGTAGCAGTGTTCAGAACTTCCCCACGCCCTTGAAAGTCAAAGCTCTGCAGGAATTCTTGGGCATGATCAACTATTATCACCGTTTTCTGCAAGCCATTGCTGCCACTCTTGCTCCCCTCTACGCCTCCTTCAAGGGCAAGCCAAAAGACCTGAAGTGGGGGTACCCTTCAAGAAGCAGCCTTCTGCAATGCAAAGGAGGCCCTATCAACTGCTGCGGGTCTCACTTTTCCTATCCCACACGCCCCTCTCCTTCTCTCCACCGATGCCAGCGACGTCGCTATTGGTGCAATACTCGAACAGGTGGTCAACGGCTCGCCCTGCCCATTGGCCTTCTTCCGCAGAAAACTGTCCATGGCAGAATGGGGTTATTCTACCTTTGATCGCGAATTGCTGGTGTTGCACTTGGCTGTCCGCCACTTTTCCCATTTATTAGAAGGTACGCTCTTCATCATTCGCACAGACCTTTGAAAACTAATTTGAAATATTTTTGGGATACTTCCATCATTACACACATACCCACACACACGCATTTATAAATATATATATATATATATATATATATATATATACATACATATATATATATATATATACATATATATATATATATATATATATATCTATAATTGTGTGCGTGTGTTTGTTTGCATATGACTGTTGGTAAGTGAATGTGAGTTTAACAAGAGAAAAGAGAAAACTTAGCTAGAGAGAGAGAGAGAGAGAGAGAGAGAGAGAGACAGACAGAGAGAGAGAGAGAGAGAGAGAGTCAAGATCGAAAAAATGGAAATTGAATGCATTGCAAGAGGAATAGTGGATAAATCCATTTGGTTTTTATGACAATAAAAGTCCAGATATATTTGAGGCAAAATGTTGTAAATCTTTCTTCCAATGGTTTCTATTCTCTGCGAAAGAAGAATTATGAAATCCATTTTCTTACTTCAAAAGAAATTATACGACAGTGTTATTTAAATTCAAAAGTTAGTGTGAAAGAGAAAAAAATAATTAGATTTAGTTATGTATGGCCACCATATTTTTAACTCTCATTTAGAAGATTTTATATAGACCAGCCTAATTAATTTATGATGATAATCCAAGGAATATATTCTTAGATAATGTATTTTATATTCTCATAAAAAATATTTTAAATACCACCGTTGTTCTAAACTGTATTGTAGAAAGCTAGCGATAACAATCTCCAATTCTTTGAAAATTCGTCTGTCTTCTTGAATAAGCTTTTTCGAGTTCCCCTATGCATTTCTGAACTTGACCCATTATTATTCAAGCGTGGGAGGCAGTCATAGGAGTCCACAAGCTATCTAAAAGAGTGAAATGACGTCAGATAAGCTTTTAAGTTTTTGCAAAGGCAAATTCCTCCCCGTCCTTATTACTAGCAGCTTCCATAGCAGGTAGCCTTAAATTTTCCCTGGTGATTCTTTATTTATGATGACGTTCAATCTCCTCCTACTGTCTAGAATTCAGTTTTCTTCAAGATCAATCTGCCTTGTTCCTGTTGCATTTATTTTTTTTTCTCTCTCTCTCTCTCTCTCTCTCTCTCTCTCTCTCTCTCGCTCTCTCTCTCTCTCTCTCTCTCTCTCTCTCTCTCTCTCGAAAGGTAATGTCATACATACACTAAATTTAACAGTATAGCAAAAGGAAGGAAGGTCAAGGAGTTTCTTGGTGAACCTCTTATCACAGCTTTTATTATAGTATTTATTTTGAGTAATAATAATAATAATAATAATAATAATAATAATAATAATAATAATAATAATAATAATAATAATAATAACAAATATTAGCGATAGATACGGAAATAGAAACATTAATAATGTAATCCTCGTGGCAGTAAAGACTCATAAGCGAACGGATTGTGGAATGATGTAATGCGAATGTCTGAAGGGATTGTTGAATCAACTTGCTTGACTTAAATTGTGATAAGGATATTGAAAGGAAAGGAAAAAGGGCTGCCGTTGTTGAAATGTACTGTTTGTGTAGTGTACACTGTAAGAAAAAAGAAATA
Organism: Palaemon carinicauda; assembly: GCF_036898095.1. NCBI lineage: Eukaryota > Metazoa > Arthropoda > Malacostraca > Decapoda > Palaemonidae > Palaemon > Palaemon carinicauda. Next base: position 41,779,605 of record NC_090730.1, read on the forward strand.
ATTTCAATCGGAAATTATTCGTCAAAATATACTGTTCTCAACCGTATTTCAGTAAAATACAGGCGACCGTAATTCTACCTTACTTTGTTATTAGCTTAGACGGGTTGATGACCGTAATATCACTACTTCACGTCAATATCGTTTTTAAAACGGTAAATATCCTAGAATAAATGTTGTCAGGCATTTAACGTTTTTGTATGCAAATTTTCAACAATATACAATATGTGTAGTGTTAGCACGTTAGTATATCTAAGACGATAATAAAATTGATGAAAAGATTGAACACAAGATTTTACGGTTATTTTGTAATGGAAAACAAGGGAAAATTATAAAAACTCTGTTAGATAGGACGAGAAGATGGCCTCATAATTATAGGATAAATAAGGGAAAAAAACATTGAAAAAGATTGGCCTTTCAAATCCCAAATTCTTATGCGTATGAGAAAAAAGTTGTGGGATGGTGCAATGGATTTAGGTGTTTACAATAGTAAGTTAATAAAGTCACTAATATTTCTGAAGTTTTACCTTATGGTGAATGAATCCATCATTCAGCAATTTAATCATGGATGCTCCAGTGACTTGGATTGTACATGCATACACATACATAAGACATACATGCATATATATATATATATATATATACACACACATATATATATATATGCATATATATATATATATATATATATGCATATATATATATATATATATATACACACATGTGAAATAGTCACCTTGACTAACGAGCAATATAAACTAAAACATATTCTGGCCAACTCGACCCCTTCATATAAAGACGTAAATTATTTAAGAAAGGTTGCCATTCTAAACAACCATAACAAAAGATAAATGAAAGGACTTTTATTGCAAATAAAACATTTTAAGGGATATACACACACACAGATATATATATATATATATATATATATATGTATATATATATATATATATATATATTCAAGTAATGTCTCTCCAAAACGTCAGGACGAAGATATTTATTTATAAAAAAAAGTGGGCAAAATTGAAAATGAAACGAAAAATATGTTAATGAAAAATTTTCTATTGAACATTTTATCAACTAATCATGATAATAAAAATGATAATGGAAATTCTAAAGTAAATGTGAACAATAATAATATTAATAATAATAATAATATTAATAATAATAATAATAATAATAATAATAATAATAATAATAATAATGATAATAATAATAATAATAATAATAATAATAATAATAATAATAATAATAATATATTGGTCCCTAGATCACGAGAATGTCTCTAATATCCTTATTTCCTTACAATAGCATTCGAAATATTTTGCCTCAAATTTGTTTATGTGATTTTGAAATAAATCTGTGGACAACACAAAAAGAAGACAACACAAAAAGAGCTAGTTCCAGTTTCTTAGAGAGAGAGAGAGAGAGAGAGAGAGAGAGAGAGAGAGAGAGAGAGAGAGAGATTGAGAGAGAGAGAGAGAGAGAGAGATTTCACGCAAGAGGTCAATTTAATGGGTACTTATTAAAAAAAATATTTCATTTGAATATATCATAATCAAAATGGAATCTGTATCCTATATTTGCTTAAAATAAGTAAATTGCTATTTTTTCCAGATATTATTTACCGTTAGATCTCTGTGCCCTGATTATGTTTTAACAATTGTGCTGAGGGACACCAGTAGAATGTTAACCAATTTATCAATCAAACAATATATTTAGAAAGAAATATGTATCCCGGTTTTCTTAGTTTTAGTTAGATTAGTTATATTTCCACATGCTGTTTTTGTTTGCATCTTTACATGCAGATATCTAGTTTTCGTTTGCCCGTATGATATTGAGAAATATATTTACTTCTTGTTTTTCATAATTTTTCTGCAATCTTTTTTAGCCTTATAGTAATTTTTTTTCTTATATTATAATTAGTTTTCCTAAATCGATCAGGTACCCATGAGGATACGATGTCTGTGATTAAGAATAAGATATAATAACAACAATAATGAAAATGATACAATAATATAATCTTTCCCAAAATGGTATTAAGTCAAATAAATGAGACCACTCTTTACGGAAATGAGGTTTTTCCTTCCCGAATGAGTTTTATCCTACCAAATATTCAGAATAAGTAAGCAGGATATATGAAAATTCCCGAAAATGCAAGAGCGTCTTTTTTTTTTTTTTTTTTTTTTTTTCTTAAGGGAGCTAGTAAGTCAATCGGTGATGGTAGCCATTTGGACCCTCTAGTCTTTACGAGGATAGGCCATCCTTGAGGAGAGCTTTCCTCAGAGAAAGTGAGATAGCCGACCCATTGGTGGTATTCCAAGAAATTCTTCTTGCGATGAGAAACGAGAATAAAAATATAACACTTTTATTTCTGCCACTGGGGTTTCTTCGGAAACGCTTTTAATTTCTGTTCTTTTCTCTCATACCGGGAAAAACGAAATTTATATGGTTATGAAGGAAATGAATGAAAAAAAAAAACTTGGTAAATCGTGAAAAAAAAATGTAGTAGTATCGCTCTTCTTCAATGATTGGAATTATTTTAAGACATATGTCTTTAGTAATGAAGCGATGCATCAATTACTCATGAAGTAACTGTGTACCGATTTTTGTTTTATATATCACTCTTTAAGTACATAAATTAATATCATAAGTTTGTTTTAGGACATAAAAATAAGATAATTGATAGCTATGATGGTAAACAAGTCCATCTGATTATGATAATCGTATAATGATTCCATAAAACTGAGTCAGTGAAAGAATACATCTTATGGTAATAGGTTGGCCAGGGTGCCAGCCGCCGTAGTTTATATAGGAAATATTTAATTTCATGTTACTGTTTATAAAAATATTTTATTTTTTCCTCTTTTCCTTTCCTCACTAGGCTATTGTGTTGGTTATGACGGGGTAGTTACGTACCTGTTCACACATCAAACCGGCCACTAACGGGAGCATGCATACCTTAAACGTAGAGGCAAAAGTACGTAAAAACACTGGCGTCACAATCTTCACGTCAGGTATACATCTGCCGCATATGGCGTATACTCTCCCTGACAGAGCAAAAAAAAAGGGCAATTTCAGGGTATGGGAGTAAATAGAAGAAAAATACGTGAATGTGTGATCCCCGCATAAGGATATGAATATGTAGCGAACAATAACCATTTATCGACAACAAATATATTAATAGGGACCAGGGGGTCATATAAAGGTGACAATTGAATGTATATCTTCAACATCTTTTTCAATAAGGGTGAAATTGACATAGAAATAAACAATATGATAACGGCATTGGTTGAGAGTAGGATGGGCACCGTTGGCCCGGGAAAGGTGAGAGCAGTAACATTTGATGAAACTTTCTTCTTGTTAAAGAAGACCGTCTGATTAACGCCCCCCCACCCCCCCATCAGGTTTTTGGGCTTGCAGATGACATTAGAATATGAATGTTTAATAACTCATTGTTTTGGTAATAAATATTGAAATGCTTAATTTTTCCCAAATTATCACGGGTTCTATAATAAAAATAAGCTAATCAAATCACCTCCATATAACTCAAGTAATATTACTCAAAAATGGTGCCATTTACTACGTGAGAGAATTTAGAATTGCATCCACAATTTCTCATGTGATACATTTAAAGGAGATACTACCGCTAGAGAGTTATAAGGTCCTTTGATGGGCCAGACAGTATTTCATTGGATCCTTCTCTGGTTACGGTTCACTTTCCCTTTGCTTACACATACACCGAATAGTCTGGCATATTCTTTACAGATTCTCCTCTGTCCTCATAAACCTGACAACACTGAGATTACCAAACAAGTCTTCTTCTCCTAAGGGGTTAACTACTGCACTGTAATGCTCAGTGGCTACTTTCCTCTTGGTAAGGGTAGAAGAGACTCTCTAGCTATGGTAAGCAGCTCTTCTAGAAGGACACTTCAGAATCAAACCGTTGATCTAGTCTTGGGTAGTGCCATAGCCTCTTTACCATGGTCTTCCACTATCTTGGGTTAGAGTTCTTTTGCTTGACAGTACACTCGGGCACACTAATATATCTAATTTTTCTTCTTGTTTTGTTTAAGCTTTTATTATAGTTTATATAGGAAATGTTTATTTTAATGTTGTTACTGTTTTTAAAATACTTTATATACCCTTGTTTCCTTTCCTCATTGTGCTATTTTCCTTGTTCGGACCCCTGGGCTAATAGCATCCTGCTTTTCCAACTAATTTTGTTGCTTAGCAAGTAATAATAATAATAATAATAATAATAATAATAATAATAATAATAATAATAATAATAATAATAATAATAATAATAATTCGTTTTCATTCAAAATTCCTCATTGGATTTTCATAACCTTTGTATCTAAAAAAGAATTCGGAGTACATTAAAGACGAGAGGAGAAGCAAGAATATTAAGACTTTTCAGATATTATAAAAATGCTAACAGAATTGAAGTCGCTCTTACCAAAGCTTATTAATGTGGCCTGAAAATATCACAATGAGATTAGACTTGTATAATGGTTTTATTCTTGGTCAGATCTTCGACTTCATTTCGGTATTCGTCAATAATGAGCGATAGATTTAAATGAGTTCGTTCAAAACAGGAGAGAACATGGTATAAAGATAAGGTTCTTTCCAAATTTTCTCGATAATAATGCCAGGGAAAGTTAGTCATTTGTAATTTTCTTGGAAGTCCTGATCATAATTTTAAAGAATTAATATATTTTCTTTTTTGTCAGAATCTTGGAGAATGGAGGTGAATTCATCTTAAGAAATTTGCTCGACCAAACTTTAAGAAAAGAAAAATTCATATTTCAGTTCATAAGGAATGTCCTTTTATCAGAATATGAAAGGTGCTATAGAGTAGTGGCAGTTTTTTAAGTAGATAATACTGTCTCCTTTTTTGGGACGTCAAACTTACAGTACCTCTGAACTGATAAAATAATTGTCCATTTGTTTTGCAAAAAAAAAAAAAAAAAAAAAAAAAAAAAAATCGGTTAATCCGGCTAGATTGATGATCGGCTGATGCAGTCTTTTCTTTATATTTTCTTTACAATTAATCATGATTTTGATAAGCGTATATTGAGAGTTAAAAGGTTAATCATTATTATCGAAAAGGCAAATGTCTGTGGCAAAAACTATAACTATTTGCCAGAGGGATAATTAGAATATATATATATATATATATATACATATATATATATACATATATATATATACATATATATATATATATATATATATCTATTTGCCAGAGGGAAAATTAGAATATATATAGATATATATATATATATATATACGCATACACACACACAAACACACACACACACATACACACACACACATATATATATATATATATATATATGTATATGTATATTATATATATATATATATATATATATCTAATTAAATATATATATATATATATATATATATTACCAAAAATGAATATATCTTTTAATGTAATTTATCACGATATATTTAACTATGCTTTATCCACATTTTTTCAATTTTGTACAAATATTCAAAAGTAAAATGATAGACGTTAATATTTCCATCTTCGTTGTGATACCAAAAGAACCTGGATTGTTTTGCTTTTAGGAAATTTTGAAATATTAAATAATGTGATTGATAACCTTCAAATATATAACATTTAAAACATAAGTATGTGAGATGATTAGCAGGGAAATTTCTTTTCTTCACACTCTCATACTTGTCATAACAATATTATGTAAGAAAAACTTTAAATCAATATGGTAAAAAGAAAGATATAGGACGCTTTCAGACCAACTAAAGTCAAGCAAATATATAAAAGGATTAGAGAAAAGATCTCTCTCTCTCTCTCTCTCTCTCTCTCTCTCTCTCTCTCTCTCTCTTTTACACAAAAGGTTTTCCTTAAGGTGAGGTGACTTTTCTATATTAACTTGAAACAATTTTCCCTGTTTATGATGCAAGAAGAGTAAGAAAAATAATTTGGAGCAGATTTTTCATGATTTAATAGGGCATTTAGGAAGGAGAAACATATGAAATTACTGAACGAAAATTAGTATCATGTTCACCGATTTTGGCTTAAATTAGCATGGAGTTGAACATGCTGCAGTATAAAAGCATTGAATAAGTATACAAAGTACATTACAAGGTGCAAAAAATTTAAAGGTAACAGGACATGTTGACGTGTAAGATATTTACCAAAAACTCAATTAGACATATTGTTGTCGGGTTAACTTAATACGATGATATCATAAGCAATAAAAAAAAAAAACTTAATGTATATCTTGTTAGATTGCCATTTACATCTAAACTTATCATCAGTGTAAAATTCAAACTAAATGTATATATTTTTCTTGGAATAGACAATATCGAAAATGTTTTCATAGTTTAAGATATTTCCTTAAGACAGCAACACCCATCGGCATATAACATCATAGCGAATTGAAACGGAGCTTTTTTTCCTATCTTTTCGTGAATTTTCCTTGAATTAACTGGAAATGTCACCATTTTTCCACCACCGGCCGCCTGCCTCTTCTGATCTGTATTCAACTGTGCGCTAAACATAAAATCCAATTAGGAATTTCCCTGGAATACATTCGTCACCTGTTTCTGCTGGAAATTGCCATAAATATATCACTGGACAAGCACGAGGTGCAATAGATAAAAACAAAAAACGGAAATTAATATATGCAGGGATAGAATAATGAAAAGGAGAAAGGTGTGCTGGAAAGAGATAACAATACTGTTATATAAAGAAAAAGTTGAAATTTAAAGATAGAGAAAAATATATGGAGATATGGAGGTGAGTGGAATCAAAATAACGATGCGAGGATGATAGAAATAATAAAAATCACGGGAATGACAACACTCGGAACAGAAAATGAATGATAGACAAAGGAAAAATCGAGGGAAGATTGAAAAAAAAATGAAAATAAAAAAACATAGAGGACATAAAATGCGAAATAGATTACAAAGAAGAAAATCAACGTATGAATATATGACATGGAGGAAGGGATAAAAGTGGAAAGTGAAAGAAAAAGAAAAGATGATTTAAGAGATAATGGAAAATAAACCACAAGAGGGGGGAAATTAATTAAATATGGAGAGAAAAGGGGAGTATGAATGGAGAGAATCAGAGAGCAAATATTGGGAGTGCTGAAGAGGAGGAAGCAAATTCAGTGAGTAAATAAAGTTGGTGAGTGAAAGGAACAGAGGACAAGACGATGCAAATTGAGTGAAAACAGCTTGTCGAAACTGTATCCGACGAGTTTGTCTAAAGCAGTTTGTCTAAAAAGCAATTTATCTTGAACAATTTGTCTAATACTATTTGCTTGAAGTACGATTAATCTACAAGCAAATTGTCTAAAAGGCAAAATATTTGGAAAAAGTGTTTAAGATACATTGTATATGATGAGTCAAATTGTTTTAAATAAATTTGTCTTGATCTGTCGAGGAACAGGGATGCACAGGAATACCTTAGTTTTTGTGACATTGAATGGAGCCACCTGGTTAGCCGAATGGCATTGGGTAACAGTGAATGTTAAATTATTGTAATAAAAAGAGAAAACTAAGTTGGGAAGGCCTACTTTTAAGTAAACAAATAGTAACCATACACAAAAATTAAAATCACGAATAGAAAACGCATAAATTAAAGCTATATCTTCATCCAGTCAGTTCGTCAGGTAATCTTGACACAAAGGAACGTCAAAAGAATAGCAATATTTTGTTTATTCAGTGGGAATGCAAAACCCACTCTGTCTGCAGCGAGAAGGAATCCCGTAGACAGATAAGCTAAATTTTCGCGGAAACTGGACGTCATAATTTCGTTTGCATATCACGCAAGTTGTTTTATCTTTTGAGCAAAGTACACGGCGACAATTACATGCAGCTTTACGGCGAGGTGTTAATTATTATGCTGGTCATAAAAAGATAATGAGTCTCAGCTCTTGTGTGCAAACTTAACAGCGTATAATCTCCAGACACTGTCAACATCTAAAACATCCATAAAATGCAGAACAATTATGCCTGGAAAATTAGTTGAAGCCGAGAAATTGGAAGCTGGGGTAAAGGTTCATGAAGGAGGGTTGCTATAATTGGGTTGCCAAAAAATTCAGTATTTCCTTTTATTTAATTTTCATCCTATCACATTGTCAATTATTTCAAGTTAATTATTTCAACTGTTTGGGCAATATATTCTTCATCAGTTCCATTCAGACTACGATTTCTTCTAAATCAAATGTCATTGTCACTTGATCTAATTAATATTACTATTTTCTTTTTTCAAATAACAAGCTTTGAAGAGTATATGAGTCGATGGTGAACAACAGACATAAGGGATAGGTCATTTTAGCTACGTGCATGCATACATAGGTGGTATTGGAGCCCAAGCCCTTCTCCAACTACGTGAGACTTGGGGAAGCAATGCAATGGCTATTGAACGTTTTGCAGGTAGACATATCTGCCCCAAACCACAGCTTTTTTCCCGTCACTATGCCTCTTAATAAAGATTCTCGAATTCCAAGGAGAATTGATCAAAGAGCTAATCGGGAATAGAAGTAGGAATGTCGATAAGTGCCTGTTCGACCTTGCGTTTTCTTTCAATAATTTTAGTTGTTGTATTTTTGGATTTAATTACCAACAGATTTTATGACTTCGTTTCATTACGCAGTTTATCATCGTAAAATTGTAATCGCATCATGATGATCTGATAAATTTTGCAGCAGTTTATAGTAAAATAATTAAAAAATTTTGCTTGACTGCTAAAACGTAGATTTCGTCACTTTCTCTGTACGTTACTCTTTTTTCAAAATGATATATAACTGGTAATTTCTTCAATTCTACTCTATTTCACCATACAGTTTTCATATTTTATGGAAGATATGTTAGTTTAAAATTTCCATCATACGGTCATTATTCTACCAATTTTCATATAGAATCCAATTTAATAAAATAGCCTTAGATGGACCCGACAAACCGAAAAAGCCATTAGAGCGAAGTGATCAAACAAATCATAGAAGTAGCCCCCCTCCCCCGTCCGGATCGATCATGAAAATGAGAAATTTAGACTTTGGGGGGATACGTAATGAGATCGTGTCTCGGGCCCAGCAATAATAAGAGAGGAGGAATTTTTACCTCCCAGGAAATTAGAAAAGAAATGATCACAGAAAGTGAAAGGCAAGAAAAAAAAAAAATATCCAGACCGTTGAGCTTCCTATCGATTCCCTATAAATTATAGAATAAATATAAATGACGAACTTTAGCGGAAAGGCGATTGAGAAAATAGGAAAGAATTTCATTTAACTGGCAGGTAGAAAGACCACTTACACTGAGAATTTATAGACGTCAGCCCAAAACGTTTATACAGCAAATTATTGAATATAGATTAGATGGAATAGCTAGATACAATAGATTACCATGTGGTGGATTATATAAATCCAATTTCCTATGATCATAAGATGAGTAAAGTGAATAGGCAGATAAAAGGAAGCCACAATCGAAACCATTACATAAGATATGAAACCTTTTTAGCCTACGATGGAAAAGGCATTCATCTGACATGTTATTTTGACGGATGGAGAACACCCAGTGGTTTCTAGACAGAGATGGAGGTATAGGGAAAAAAGACTAACTTGAGAGAGAGAGAGAGAGAGAGAGAGAGAGAGAGAGAGAGAGAGAGAGAGAGAGAGAGAGAGGGGGGGGTTTATTGCCAGGACGAATATAGAACGGGATGGAAAATCTGAATCTGGTCAAAATGTAGTAAAGGAGAAAGGACTCGGGCGACTTTCGCTTTAAAGATTTTTGATAGTTTTCTTAAAATAGATTTTTCGAAGAATGAACTTACAAGTAGTGTTAAGTTAAAACAGAATGAAGTAGAGGAAAAGACCGTTAAAACTAGGTCTACTTATTATTATTATTATTATTATTATTATTATTATTATTATTATTATTATTATTATTATCAATAATATTTTTATTATTATTATTATTATTATTATTATTATTATTATTATTATTATTATTATTATTATCAATAATATTTTTATCATCATCATTATTATTATTATTATTATTATTATTATTATTATAATTATTATTATTATTATTATTATTATTGTTGTTATTATTATTATTATTATCATTAATTGGAAAAGAAGGATGCTATAAACCCAACGACTCAAACAGGCAAAAATAGCCCCGCAAGGGAAGGAAACAAGGAAATAAATAAGCTACAAGGGAAGCAATGAACAATTGAAGTAAATTATTTTAAGAACAGTAGCAAGACTGAAATAGATATTTCATATATAAACTATGAAAACCTAAAGAAAAAAAACGAGAGCAAGAGATCTCAGATAGAATAGTGTTCCTGATTGTACTCTCAAGCAAGAGAACTCGACCCCAAGATAGTGGTAGACCTTGGTACAGAGACTATGGCGGTACCCAAGACTAGAGAACAATGGTTGGATTTTGATGTGTCCTTCCCCTAGAAAAGTTCAATAAATTTAAAGGATAAAGGTTGACATTCAGGAGATATTTCATCAATATATTATAATATTATTTTTAAACAATTTGTAAATTACACAACTGCAAAGAATATCTAGTATAGAATGATCTTCACTTTTTCAGACTCAGCGATATGAACCATGGTATCTATTCACTATTAATAAAATTAAACTAAATGAAGCTGAATTAAAACAGGCACTGCATCATTTACAATATGAATTTATAAAATTAATATGACAAGGTAAATGTATCTTGATTACCTGTCACTAAGATGGTCTGCTCAAGATATGCTTCTTCTCTCTGGCTAAATTCAGCTCCTGCTGATGTTCTCTAGCATTTTAACTTTTTAACTATTCTGGAATTGAGGGATTTCCTCTTTTTTTTTTTTTACAGATATTCTTATTATGAAAACATATTTAGCGTTTGGTTACCCTTGAAGTTGTGCATTAGATAAACACATATCAAAATAGTATAAAAATTGAAGATAGACGGGGAGAAAGAGGCCAAAACCAAGTGCAATACCAGAAAAAGATGAGTAGACCCAGATGCTATAATAACAACAAAAACAACAACATCAACAGCAACAAGAGCAATTAGAGATTTCTGACTTCTGCCAAAGGTTAATCGAGTCGTCCATGTCATAAGATTTAACTGCGGTGGAAATTCGTGAAAATCCGTTAATTTTTCTTAGATGTCAGGATATAAGACAACTGATAATCAACCAATCCATCAAACTCTCTCTCTTCCTCTCTCTCTCTCTCTCTCTCTCTCTCTCTCTAGATGTCAGGATGCCAGATAACTGATAATCAATATCTCTCTCTCTCTCTCTCTCTCTCTCTCTCTCTCTCTCTCTCTCTCTCTGTTTTTTTAGATGTCCGGGTGCCAAATAACTGATAATCAATCAATTAATTCATCTCTCTCTCTCTCTCTCTCTCTCTCTCTCTCTCTCTCTCTCTCTTCTTTTAATGTGATTTGAATTTTTGAGTTTATCAGGTACTTTTTTGGCGATACTACATAAAGTTCAATGAAATTTAATAAAAGAAGAAAATATAAGATACAAATACAGTCTCAAAATACATTTTGTAGAGGACCTAATTCTTGATTTCCTTTTACATTTACTGAATGCATAATTGGTAAAATAATTAATCATTCCAACGGAAAAGGATAGGCTAGTTTACGGAACTCGTGAAATGCGTACAATTATGTGAAGTTTTATTATTATTATTATTATTATTATTATTATTATTATTATTATTATTATTATTGTTGTTATTATTATTATTATTATTATTATTATTATTAGTAGTAGTAGTAGTAGTAGTAGTAGTAGTAGTAGTAGTAGTAGTAGTAGGAAATGAATGGAGAAGCTCAAGATAGAGACGACTGGCGAAATCTAACCGAGTCCCTTTGTGTCAATAGGCGTAGGAGTAGATGATACCAGTACGAATGTAATATTCTTCCATCTCGTTTTTCAACATCATAGATTATCAAACATTGTGATAGTTTCATATCTTAAATGAAATACATTTGAAGTACTGGTAGAAATCTATCAAAACTATTTAAGAATCAATTTGGCTGAACATTCAACGTCCTTTTAACTTATTTTATTCTTACATAGTAATATTGAATATATTTTTGCAATTCTCTAGCCGTGCTCTTATAATTACAATTTTCTGTTTGATATATCGGGAGAGATATCTTTTTTTCAGAAAAAAGGCAAATTATTTCATACCGTTAAAAAAATAGAAATGAAATCTTACGTTATATATTTCCCTAGTTTAATTGAAAAAGAAAAATGATTAAGTTAGAAAAAATATAATTTTCTCAAGACGAAATCAGATGAATTTTCTTCAGTAAGTGGCAGCTGTGTCTGAGGGTGAAAAAGGATGCGATAAGAATTAAATAATTTTCGCTTGGAGCAAAACTTAGCACTCTGAATTTCCAAAAGAGTCTTAGAGAGAGAGAGAGAGAGAGAGAGAGAGAGAGAGAGAGAGAGAGAATGATGCAACTGAAATTTGTATTTTACTTGGTTGCTTATCTGGTTCCCTTCGGCAACTCTGTGCAGGTATCATTCTTGTTGGATCCCCTTGTCATTTCTTTGAGAGCGATAACTTGAAAACAGACAGGGTCAAAAAAAAAAAAAAAAAAAAAAAAAACCACACAAACACACACACAACTTCTCCACTGCTGAGAGATTACTGATTCCTGGGATAAAATTGAAATTTCATTTACCTAGAATCGAGAGAAATGATAAAATTTGGCAACTAGAGAACGCAGGTTCTTGAGTGGTGATGTGACATTTTCATGATGTAAACGATTAACTATTCAGACAATATTGGGTCTCTGACTACGGCGTGTCTCTGTTAGGATGTTATTTACAGGATTTTCTTCTAATGTTATTCCAGTTACGATAAGCCAGTGAAACAAAATTTTTAGAAAGAATATTTAAAGCGTTTTCTTCCACCACACACGAATGTGGAATCAGTATTTAGTTTTACCAATGCAGCAGTCAAAGAGTGGATATATATCAGATATTTGAACTTTGCCAGAATCAAAATACTATCATTGGTCATATTATTCAAACCTTCTGAAATAAGCACTGTTGAGCACGGAGATTTTTTTTTTTTTATTATATGATGAAAGCTTTATTTATTCGAGCTTGAAAAGAACAGACTGATATAAGACTTCTTAAAAAAAGCAGATTTTATTTGACTCAAGTGATTTCCTTGAGATGTCTTCACGAAATATGCAAGGCCTTTTTATGTTATGGAAAACATTCCACGTTTAAAGCTCAAAATAATTCCATTGATATAAACTTTTTTGAGGTAATGAAGAATGGTGTGATATTAAGAACATATATTAGTCAGTTGGTAGTGAAGTCTTGGGACAAACAGTTGCAAGAAAAAAGCCATAGACATCGAATAAAAAGGCGACAAAGACAGAAATTTATTGTTGAAAGTTTTCGAGGAGGTAATGATAATTCCAAGGTAGAGCACGCTAAGTATTCCAGTATTGACAGCGAGGTCAAAAGAAAAGCCAAGAATGACTGGAGAGAGTATTTAGACTGTAAAGCAGATGGGGCGACAAAGCTATGAATTCAGAAAGTGGCGATAGTGTGCACCGGCCAATTTTGTGGGGAATCTTGCGTTATTATGGACTTCCTCTTAAATATGTAAATTTGATTGTCTGTTCATGAGCATAGAAAGTGCAAAGTTAATGTTAATGAAGTCTTATCAAGTGAGTTTCCAGTGAACAGCGGAGTACTCGAAGGGAATGTGTTGTCAGCTATGCGTTTTATCATCTTCATGGACTTTGTAATGTGTAAAGTAGTCAGAAATGGTAGAGGAGGTTTGGACTGGACTGGTAATAGGAATTTAGCAGACCTAGAGTATGCTGATGATGCTGTCCTTCTTAGCATAACACCACAGGATTTGCGATGCTTGCTTATCAGAATGCTTGACAAATCACACGAGGTTGGGCTGAAGATAAATAGAAGAAAGACAGAGATCATAAGGACGGAGTATGCAATGGAAGATGAAATATCATTGGAAGGAGAAAGGATTAATGAGGTAGAATCATTCAAGTATTTAGGAACAATGATCAATACTGGGTCTTTAGAATTAGAGTTTAGTGAAAGATTGAAAAAAGTAAATCGGCCAATGGCTATGTTAAGTCAAATTTGGAAATCAAATCGCCCAAAATTTCATATAAAAATCAGACTATATATAAGTGCCAGGGGTAGATACAATACTTTTAAAAGAATATAATGAAACACAAAAATATCTATTCCCAGTGAGAACAGCGAGGCGAGACGAGATTCGACTGTGGCCCTGTTTGGGCAAACCTGTCATCTCTTCATTTTCATCAGCGTTTTGGAAGTAAACCAATACTCGAGGAGAGCGCCTGCCGTGATAAGGGAAGTGTCCTGCTTTGATCAAGATGTCAAAATCGTAATTAGTGGAGTCAGCATATTTTGAGAAACCGAGCCTGATGGAAATCCTTGTTTAGGATATATGTCATCATGGAAGGACACGTACTGCCCTTTTGTTACGACTTAACACGTGGTCGGGGTTACATCAGAAATTTTTTCTAGAAGCTTCCATGGCATGATCGAAGTGAGCGTTTTTGAGGAAGCCAATAGAGATGCGGAATTGTTAAAAAGAATGCCTTCTATGGAGATGACCACTGCCCTCTGTAATTAACTCCGCCCATACATGGGCATATAAACTTCAAGAAGAGAGTGTTCAAGGGAGATAGGACAGGACATAAGGCAAGAGAGGAACTATGTATGAAGTAAATAAGATACAAGTTCTAGTGAGATAAGAAACAGAGAAGTCCAGAAGTCTGATAGAGCCAGATTCTAACCTTCCCTTGAGACAACAAAAGTCTATCTCCAAAACATCCTGCAATAACCCAGAAGAAGAGACAAATTGAAGAAGCCAGCCCTCCCTGCTTGTGTCAAGAAGTAGCCAACACTGCCTGCAACCTGCCTTACTTCAACAGTATCATCGAATTCTTGGAAGACCTCTAATGTCCCATCTTGATGCAAACCCTTTTGTGACGTCTTCGAATCCGGTCATCGTGCTAGTTTCATCTGAACCTCAGCCGCCCTTCAGCAACGTTCTCAAGCCTGAAGTCTTCCGTACCAGTATCGTCTCAGCAACTGCAGAAAACTATTCTTAAGTATTTCTACCTTATTGACTGCTCCACCTTTCTGTTGGTGTTTTGATTGGTTTGGTTTGCCAGTTAAAGTAACCGAAGAAGTAACGTTAGTGTTCTTTGGAAGTTTGTGAATAAACGAGTTATGTTTTTTTTTTCGTGTGTTTCTTTTTATATTCATTTCCCATATTTCAATCAATGTTGTTGATATTTATTTTGCCTAATAAAAGAACCTGTAACGATTTTAGGATCGTAACAATAAGTTTAGTGAGATCGGTGTTACTCTATGGACATGAGTCATAGTATGAAAATGAAACAATCTCCAATAGATTTAGTAGATTTGTGAATAAAGCCCTCAGAAGGATATTGGGAGTTAAATGGCAGGACAGTATTAGAAATAAAGCTATAAGAGAGATTACTCGAGTACCATATGTTGATGAGATCATGATGAGTGGTAGATGGAGATAGTTTTGGCATGCTCTTCGCATTCCCCAAGAAAGATTAGTTTTCCAATCGTTTAACTTGGCTCCCCAAGGCACCAGAAGAATTGGAAGACCCAGGCCTACATGGCTGAGGACTATAAAGCGCAAAGTAGGAGATGATGAATGGAGAAGTATTGAATTAAATGCTAAAGACAGAGACGACTGGCTAAATCTAACCGAGGTCCTTTGTATAATTGGGCGTAGGATAATGATGATGATGAAACTTTTTTGAGGAGCACATTTTTGTATAAGATATATATATTTTTTTTTATATTTATCTCACATATAGGATCAGAATAAAACCATAACAATGAATATACGGGTTTTATTTATGGTCATCATTAAAGCGCATTTGTTTGATATATTTTATTTTATCTGTTATTCTTTTTCCTTATATGAAATATTTTTGTATCCTTATTAATTTTACATAGTAGAATACTGCATTTTCTCATATATTAAAGCCTTTAATTTTCTACATCCTTCATGTTAGTCATAATTATTACTCCAGCTACTTCTTTGCATAATCAATAATTATAACAAAGCTTTGTTCACAAGTTTTGCATTTATTGTGAGATCTCTAACTTTCTTTGTAAACATGAAACTCTTCATAGGGGAGGTAAATCAGTCGGTAAAGAGTTGGCCAAATTCCTTAAAAATTGTTATTGGTTATTCACAAATCAATAGAATCGAATACTTCATCTTTTGGAAGCGAACGACATAAAGTTAATTACAATTACGATTGGAGTGGAGTCGTTTGCTTTTACATATATATATATATATATATATATATATATATATATATATATATATATATATATATATATATATATATATATATATATATATATATATATATATTATTTTACAAGCCCTTTGTCTTTACCTTTGTCGCTCCCTGGCCTGAATCTCGTAATTGTTATTTTTATATATTTTCTTAAACAATAACATAAATCTGTCACCTCTCCCTACTGAAAAAAATTTGAAAACTGTATATAAGAATTTCTTTCGAACTAAAGAGTAAAAACGAATAAAAAATAAAGCTATTTTGTCGTTGCAGAATTTCAACCGAAACAAAACACAAAACATCAGAACACTTGTTCTGGCGCATCAAAGCTCGTCTAAAAAAATAAGAAAAATATGAGAAATGCAATTTTTATTGCGCAGTTGAATTCTGAATAGAAAAAAGTGTGAATGTTTTCTTTTCTATCAAGTTGTTGGAAGCATGCCACTGAAAAATCATAAAAAAAGATATAATTTGCATAAAGAATCCCTCACAAGGAAGAAAAGTGGCAATAGGTCGGGTTTATGAAGTCCCCTTCTGGGGACTTGAATGGGGCCGCTATTGTGATGTTGCGTTCTTTGCAGAAGAAACACTAACATAGAATGGAATGGACTTTACCTATTCTTGCATTCGTCGACGCTCAGATAAGAACTCTTTTAGCTGAGTTTTATCAGGCACTTTATAATGATTTATAGATAATTGCTTACCTCAGTTTTTATTAATTGATAGTCAAATTATGTCAAATCAATCGACATTTTACCATAAGTTACCGAATAAATGTAAGTAAATAATGAAATTCCGTTTTGTGTAGTATTCTTACTGAGGTAAAAATAAATATTTTTGAAAATTTAGCAATACTAATTGACATTGATCCTAATGTAATAATCACAGAATTAGTTAGTATCCTCCCTTCTCAAAGAGGTCTTCATTAAATGATTGATGTATTCATGACTACGTTTTCATCACCAGACGATCCAAGTAACTAATCATCTCTAATTGTGTGTTATTAAGGTTCATTACTAGGGTGTAAACAAAAAACTATGAATAAAAACATTACTGTGAATATGAGTTAATGAATAAAATCAACATCAACACTAAAATTCTAAATATCGCTAAAAAGAATTATCAATTTTCGTGGAAAAATTCCTTGATATTTATGACTAATTGTAAAACTGTTTGAAATTTATAAAAAGATAAACAAAAGTAACAGGAATAATATTCTTATTTATTACAAGAAGAGAAAGAAAAACAAAACAATGGAACTTTTATAAGCATAAAAAAAAATTTAGAAGGGAAACATAATGAATAACGAATGGGCAATCTTCAATTATACTGAAATTGACTTTTATGAAGAAACATACTCTTATCATAAGAGGAAACTTACTTAAAACTCCAAAGATAAAATTGAAATTGAAAATATTAAAAGGCAACTACACAAATTCAACAAATTAGCCTGCTAGTCTCATCAAGTTTGGTCGTTTTTTACGAATGCTTGATTATTATTATTATTATTATTATTATTATTATTATTATTATTATTATTATTATTATTATTATTATTATTATTCTCCAGCATCCACAGTAGGAAAATCTGACTCCATCTTTTCATACCTCAATACAAGATGGACTTCTTTTGTAATAAACTTAAATATGTTTTCGCATAATTTAACTGTAGATAGGAACAATAATAAATAAAAGATCTCTGCAAGTATTGATAATGACAAAATATGGGTGAATAGTTTCATATAGTGTAACTACGTTTGTAGAGATTTTTGTGGCTTATTGAAGCCGTCGATAGTTTCTTTAGTGTCTGCAACCTCAC
>NC_090730.1:41802836-41850336 GCF_036898095.1 Palaemon carinicauda
CTCTCTTTGGACTATTTATATTTATCTTTATGCATTTAAAAAATAGAAACAATATTCTACTAAATGCCAAGTGCAAATTATCTATCATCTCGTTTAACTATTCATTAAATCGATCCTTGACCTGATCAAGTGAAACAATTAAGTTCAGATTTAACTACATGAAGTCTCCATCGCTTCAGTGATACAAAGTCAAGCTATCATTTTTGAAAGAAGTGAAGTATCTAATTGATATCAATTATCTCTTCAGAAGTTTCCTCAAAGGTGTTAACAGATACAAACGAAAGGAGATTCATACATGATTTAATTATTAAAGAACCGATAACTGACATTTGGGCTGAACGTTTCCAACCATTCATAAAGGATTGAAACTATGATCTAAATAAGCCAAAACAATCCTTACTAAATTCTGTTGGTTTTAAGCAACAAAATCTACATTAATTGGGACTTTTCAAAAGAATAAAGAATGTTTTCATGCATAAGCTGGCACTGGGCGTCCGAGAGCAAGCAAATTTATCACCTAGAGACTGAACAGAATATACAAAGCTATAAAGGTGATCTTTGTGCAAAATGACATTTGGAT
Organism: Palaemon carinicauda; assembly: GCF_036898095.1. Taxonomy (NCBI): domain Eukaryota; kingdom Metazoa; phylum Arthropoda; class Malacostraca; order Decapoda; family Palaemonidae; genus Palaemon; species Palaemon carinicauda. The sequence goes on from NC_090730.1 coordinate 41,803,417, forward strand.
GAATATATGCTGAAGTTCATGTGCAATTCATCAGCTGACTGACTTCCTTTGAGCTCGTTTAGCTTTTATTTGATTGATCAGTATACAAGAAGTTGAAAAGGGCTTTTATACAAAATTGGTAAACATTCAGCGAATGCAATTAACAACAGAGTTGATTTTAGAAAGCTGGGAAACAAAATTAGCATCGTTTGCCCAGGTGTGCTGGTTCATGAAATTGCCGACTACCTCTCTTTGATGTATATAAATAAAAATGCAAGGTTCTGTCACAAAAGCAATGATTCCATCTAACAAATCAAGAGGTGCCGTTGGAAAGGCAATATCTCCATCAATTCATTCCTAAGCCAATACGAAGGGTGTTGCCAATATGGCAATATTTGTTTACTAGGGAAAAAGTTTCCTTTGCAGAAGTAATGTCTTCATCAACCAACTTAAGAAGTGCATCTAACCATCATAAACTGTACGGCTGCAACGGATACAAATTGTCTTTCTTGAAAAGTGGCTTTGCAGAGGCAATGCCATATTTAGTCAAGTTCCTTCTACGGATAACGACTCATCTGTCCCACCAGGGAAGCGTTGTTTGCAAAGGCATTTCTCTCTGCGCCAATTCTGTTCTAGCGTCTTTGTTGTCAAAGTCGTTACGATGAAAGAAAGTAGTCCGGAGTCTTGCATTCCAAGTAAAAGACAAAGAAAGGACTGTGAATTTGCATATCACCAAAATGTGGATCGCGTAGAATTTGAAATGTAAAATAAACTCCAACGCAAGGATACCAGGACAGACGCTGGTGAGCGAGAAAGATAAGGGGTAATATACTACCGCGAGTGTAGGAGAAGAAAAGAAACTCGCGAAGGGATATGGAGAGGAAAGAAGGGGAGGGGGGGGGGGTATTTGAAAAGGAATATACTAAGAAAATGAAATGTAAAAAAATCTTGCTACGTGAATGATGACAGAAAGCAAACTAATAAATATGAGAAAATAGCGAAAGATTGAAAAAAAAATGATACCAAGGTAAAAACAAAAACAAAAACGGAATATTCGAGTATTGACCAGTAATTAAAAAAATGAATTTACTAGTGATTGCATTGAGTGTGTGTCTCCGCTTATATATATTTATGTGTATATACATACAAAGTGAGAATACTTTTCAAATATACTTTTATTCGGAAAATACCAGTAATAACAATAATAGAAATTCTTTTGGTAATGATTCAATTTATTGAAAGATATTCTTCGTGTGCAAAAGAATAATACTGTAAGTCACTGGAAGCAATTATTCCTCTTCAAACTTTAAATCCGAAGAGAAACGGTGAATAATATTTTTTTTCGCTTATTTTTCAAAAGTAACATTAATGTGAGGCTTGAAATTTTTCGCAACTCCTGCATATGATGAAATATCTGGCTTGTATTTTTGAAGTTATGTTTTTTATCCAACAAATCTTGCTGTTTTCGGATAGAGATGAGTTTTCTCGTAAATGTTTTTTGTAAGAAATAATATTCAATGGTTTCAGAAGAATCTATGTTTAGGGAATATGCTTTGATCTTTTTTAGAAAATATTTTCGTTTTGATTTTGTTTTAATCATGTTTATTTATATATCTTATAGAACTTGAATTTATGAAATTCTTTTTTATGTATAATGCACATTTATATTAATGCAAGCAACATAATACATAAATACTTATAAATAAGGATTTTCCTGAGAATGGAAACATATTAGAGCATGAAATTGACGTCTAATTGAACATGAACATTTTTTATATTTAAGAAAATCCTCATATTAAGAACCTCAATGATTGTTAAACCTTTAGAAATCATTTGTATGTTTTTTTTTTGTTTTTTTTTTTATAGGATGTTCTTTGAACCATTTCACTGTTCGTTACATCATTATTTTTAAAATACGAAAGATTTCATCGAGTGGTTTTTATGATCGTGGATTCCTTTTGGAACTACAGTAATAATATTTCTAAATTGTAAAAGATATTCCCATAAGTCATCTAAGCAAACATTTACATAACGCGGATTTTTTTGGCCTTTAACGTCTGAAAATATATATGTGACCTAAAGAGATATTTCAAAGACACTCCAATAAAGTTCAGTGTCATAGAAATACGTGGGGAAAGATGATTATAATGATTATGATAAATAATAGAAAACAAACACTACTACTAAATTCATATTGTTCAACAATGCTAGCACAATAACATCAGTAACAAATTGTCCTAAAATTCACATCACACTTTCAGAACAAACCATCCCTATACCTAACGTTGCACTACGCCCCCATACCATCCATTGTCTAAAGGAAATGAGAGTGAATCGAGACAAATATTTGTTATGCTCCAGCAACCAGAGCTTAAGTCTGTGCTCATTATTTCTAAATAAAGACAAAAGGTATAAACAACAATGCTCGACACGTGGAACAAGAATTGGGAACGCAGCATTATGCTAAAAGACAATTGGACTTTTAAGGGTAATAGGCAATCCGTGTTCCACAAAATAATTTTATCTGTATTTGAGAGTAATTTTAGGAAAACATGAGAATAAATTCGTTTCTTCATTTCCTATTTATGTTGCCCCGCTATGATAATAAAAGATAAGAACAGTAGGAAAAATATAATGGATTCAAATTATAATCTATACTACTAAATAAAGAAAAGAAAATAATGTAAGTACAATGTAACGGAGAAGTGAGTGAACAGAAATAATATCATTCGGATAATAAGAATAGTGAAATCCCATGTTGATTCAAAACTGAATTTTTGTCATGTGAACTTTAGTCTTCGTAACATGAAAATACAGACAGCCAACAAAAAAATAAGAAAAAGAATGAAAACTGAAGAGAGTTACTCTGATGAAAGACATAATATAAAGATTAACTTAAGACTTAAATATTTCCTTTAAGAAAATGTCGTGATATTACAATAGTAACACCACCGCCAATCGTCGAAAAGAGAGGATAATGAAAACTAGATGTATCTTTACGACGGAGAACACCTTTAATAACAACAAACTCGTTGTTATAAAAAAAAAAAAAAGAATAAAAAAGTTTTCAGTTTAATCCCACTTCTACAAATGTATGGCTGACTTCACAGGTTAAAAAAAATCTACTCCCTTATTCTAATATTTATTGAAGGAAGTCTCCTCAGTTCATACATTTTATCCCGAACAAAATCTCGTGAGAATGAAATTTACTATTCCTATACTTTTATATATCATTCTAAACCGAACCCAAATTTTATCCAGTAATTCTTTAGATATAATTTACAGTTTTAATAGTCTGCTAACACTTGTTTAGAGCAGATGAGTGCTAACCATGCCAGCACACAGGAAACACACGCAAACGAACTCCAGATAGGGCGAATATCACCTTACATGAAAATCAATCTTAGGACAGGACTTCATACATGTGATAAATGAGAACTAAAAAGAGATGGAGACCGAGGAAGTGACATTAAATTCTGATAAGAAACTTACAGAGATTGTTAGGGAGGAGAAATTGCATATATCATAAATGCATTAAGGTAAGAAATGGTTGTAGAGGAATTGCGAATTTCCGTCGGCAACGCTTCCAAAAATGTCTTGACCCACTTTGGATATATTTTCCGATTCCAATGCAATCAGTCATTATATATATATATATATATATATATATATATATATATATATATATATATATATATATATATATATATATATATATATATATATATATATATATACGTGTGTGTGTGTTCTTATAGGCATTGAGTCGATTTGGTTAGTAGTAACCAGTGTAAGTGTGACTCATGCAATGTAATCATTACAAATAACATTATTTTAAACACCAGTAACAATAATGGCATTACAAATATTTGGAATTGTCTATTAAAGTTTGTGAACTTCACCACAATTGCGAACTTTCGGATGATCTCATTTTAACAGCAAAATTAGATGTAATTAATTTAATTACGAATGAAATAAAATAAGATCATATCTGAATAATTAGGTATTATTGAGATATGTTTAAATATCATGAAAAATAATTATTGATCTTCATATCATGGCACACATAGATGTTACATAGATGTGGTAGGATATTGAAAATTATGAGACAGTGAAATCATATCATAATTTTTTTACATTGATATACCCAGAAAAACATATATTTTGTTTTTCCCTTTGTACGAGAGAAATGGGACTTCTGGTTAAACACGAGCTCTTGCAACTCTGCAGCCAATAGGAGAATCGCACTGCATTTGTTTTTATTGGTAGCATTTGCTACCTTTTCGTCCTCGGGACTTTGAAAAATGGGTTATGGCTATTTAAAGGCTGTATTGTTGCAAGAGCTTACGTCTAGGCGGAAGGGACAGGCAATCCAAAACAACAAATACATCATAACTATTATCATTGTAGTGAAATAAATAGGGTACCATTTTGTATATTCCTGTTCAATATCAAGCAGATCTGATGAAAATATTGGTTATATGATGATAGAGAAAATTAAAATGATACTAATAAAGATAATGAAAATATTAATACGATGGTAAATGTTATCTACACACAATCAACGGTAAAATTTAAATTTATTTATGCTGTGCATAAAGATCGAGTCTGAATATCGAAGCAAAATCCAGTCAGTTATAAAATGTGTCCGTAAAACAATGGAAAAAAGTTGAACTCTTAGCAGTTGTATTTTGATGAGAAACGAAATAAATTTTTTACTGATATTAAGAATAACCTTATGATAGCAATAATGATAGAATAATAATGATAATAATAGCGACAGTAATATTAATGCTAATCCGTAAGTTTCACTGCGCTAAATTTAGGAATACTTCAAGAACTTTACGGCTGGTATATATTGATTATAGCACAAACAGAAATAGTAACAATAAAAAAAGAAACGCCATCAACACTGCTGATAACATTAAATCAATGAAAAAATATATACCTTTAATTTGTTAGTGCAAATACAATAATATCAGTAACCGTGCATCGTCAGATTTCCAATTTATACACACGTGAGTAAATACCAGTCTGCATTAGGTCCCATAAAATTATGAGTCTGAAAGAAATCGCACCGGAAGGAGACAAAGGTTTGTTATGCTCCAGCACCCAGGCCGTAAGTCATCAATGCTCATGGCTTATCAAGAATTACAGCTGTTCTAAACAACCAATGCTCGATCCCGGAATACATCGAGCCATGGCATTGTTCCAAAACAAGGTAATAAGAATTTCACAGTGAAATAATTTGGACATGCGCAGGGAAGACAGTTGGACATGTTCCAAAGACATGCATCTCAGCCTTATCGAGAAGGCAATTGGACTTTCAGAGTGTGATTGATGGGACCAGACTTTTCTCAACGGAATACAAACCAACGTAAGCATAGTTAGGCATCTTGGTATTGCCAATGCGAGAGAGAAGGAAGATAGCTCGCAATTAGCAATAAAAGACAGTGCTTGTTTTCGCCGGCAAAAAAAAAAAAAAAAAAAAAAAAAAAAAAAAAAAAAAAAAAAAAAAAAAAAAAAAAAACAGTTAATCCGACCTGAACGAGGACTTAGACAGAACACCGAGGTATAAATAGAACTCTTCTTTCCACAGTAACAATAAGGTCAGATCTCTAAATTCCCTATCGGTCAAAATAGCTGAGATAGAAACACGCCAATAAATCAGCTTTATCCTGAAAGGATCTATTTGTCTCTTTGGAGTTTCCCATTAGGAAAATTGGTTGCAGTATTAAAAAGAAAACTTACTATCTATTGTTCGGTTCAAGACACCACCAATTATTAATCAAATCTTCTTGCAGCGGATTCGGGGAAAATATCTATTTTGAGAAATATAATTTTGCACATATTTTTTTTTCACTAGAAAATATATTCACAAATGAAATCTGCTTCAAATTCCAGTAATATAATGTTCCACTTTCTCATTGCCTTTGTTCTGGTGGATATGAATAAAATACCATTTTAAAATAGATAAAGGAATAATTTTTTTTTTTTTTTTTTTTTTTTTTTTTTTTTTTTTTGTCGGAATGTCCTGCCTGAAGTCAATCCGTTACAGATTAAAATACGGTTCATTTTTACGATCTTCTTCAGTTCATCTGTAAAGTTTCTACTCCTTGCTGATAATCGGATATTACTTTGGTAATTTTTCACCGCTCCTTCGACGGTATTGTACTGTACATGTTAGGATTTGCCTTTTGTCATAATTGATGGATATAAATTGAGATGTGAATCAAGTGGTGAATTGGTCCCTCACCGAATTCACTTTCAAACTGCCTAACGCTGCGTATCCAGATTCAATTTAAAAATTTTCAAGAATTATTTCTTCTGTTCCTCTTAGTGTTGTAAAATTGTTTAACCTATATTTTTTTCGGTAATCATTCGTAGTTCGAGTAGCAACTACCGTAATGGATTCTGCTGTTAAAACTGTTCAACTATAATAGAAGTTTGATATATCTGAACATAGGATAACCTTTATAATAAAGCTATATGAAACTGTTAAGATAAGAACCACCCTTAGATGGATAACCACACTGTACCAAAAATAAAAGACAAGTGATTTGACATGCATAGTTAGAATAAATATCATATTTGTGTTGAATTTTAGTAGCAAATAAAAAGATCTGAGCCCATGCTTTTGTACCGCACGTGTTTCACACAGACTTGTACACTAACAGTTTTTCCTTTTTTTTTTATATCTCGCTCTCCTCCTACACTGATAACAGAATCTAGTTAAGCTTGCCTTTTCATGCATTAGTCTGTTTGATTTTTTTTTTTGAAATTCTTGCTCGGAACTAATTGTATATAAACTTGTTATGTGTTGAAATAAAGTTATGTGAATTCATCTCACCCCTCTGTTATAACCTAACTGCAACCGGGCACAATTGGTGACCGCTGGAGGACCACCTTCCCCCCACTGCTGTGCCCTACTGTTTGATGATGCCACTTTCCGACCCTGACACTTTTATACAAGTTATAATTATGAAACTACCACCCTTTGCCAATATAGAGACATTCACATAGTTTCAGCATGCCTAGGCTCTGTTTTGCACCAAGGGCGGGACCTACTCAAGCACCAAAGTAGACTATGTCCTCATGGCGATCCCCAAGGACACTTTCTGGATATCACAGATCGGCTTTGCGACTAAGGTGACACTCCAATAGTGTACGAACCCCTCAAAATATACCTGCTGGAGCAGTACTCGCCCTCGCCAGATGCCCATATAGCCAAGCTTTTTAATCTCTCTCAACATTATTGGGGAATCGAAGGGCTTCGCTTGTCTCAGGGAAATGACCAGTATGGCTCACCTGTAACCTTCTGCAAGTGGCTCTTCTCAGGAGGTGAACCTATTTCTTGCCCTTTAGGTATAACGCCTACCCAAACCTGCATGCGCTGCCATCCCCAATGTCGATATTTTGCCCATGAAAGACCTGATGACCGAAGTCGAAACCCTTGAGGACAGTCTCCTCACCACCTTCAAAACCTCCGTCAATGCCTCCACTCCTGACATAGAGGACAACTATTCAACAGCAACCGAAGTTGACGTGAATGCGTTAAGGCACAGACGCCTCCCTGTGACGTTCCAGAGGGGCAACAAATCCGCCTACCACCCACAAATGCCACCCCTCTCTCAAGCCCTAACAAACGACCTCTTCAGCCACTTAGTGATGCCCATCAGCCGCAGTTATGTTACCACCACTCCAGATTTGCATTTCCTGGGAAGAAAAGTACAAATGATTGTTAATGGCCCAAAAATTTGTAAGTAAAGTATTGCTTGTGGCAGTGGCCTTCCCTACCACTAATCTTTTCTTTTGATGTCAGTATGGGCGTGTGATTTTTGGTAGACACTTGCGCTTGCCGTTCTCTTCTTCCAAGGCCACTTTCCAGGACATGACATAGTCTGCCCAAGCCTATCAACATTCACCTGGTAGTTGCCAACGGATCTATGATCGCCACATACGAGTACGAGACCTTCATATTATCGTTTGGGTGTGCTAAATAGTTTCTGACGTTACATTGCGAATCCTTGGTGCGGATGTCCTCTCCCACTTTTAGCTCGTGGTTAATGTTGTGAACGGACGATTTGTCAACGCAGACTCCTAACCATTGACACCTCTTTAACCCGCTCCCTCCGACCGCGCTCAGCGTACCCATGGATGCCTACTCAAACCTCCTCAAGTCGTACCCAGTAGTCTTCCATCAAGTATTTATCATCAAATCAAGACAACAGTTCCCCAGAGTTTGCCAGATTTAGTCGTATGGCACCAGGTAGTTTGACAGTCACTCAACAAATGTTCACTGAAACGGAAGAAATCGGTCTTTGCCAAAAGGCCTAAAGCCCATGGTCGTCGCCCTTACACATTGTCCTGAAGAAAGATTGCTCCCAGAGCCCCTTTTGGGAATTGCAGGTGTCTGAACATGCAGACAGAACTAGATTACTAACACCCCCCCCCCCCCTAAGAAGTCAAGTACTTCTTCACAAAACGAAGGTTTTCTCCACGCTCGACCTTTTGAAGGGGTATTATCAAGTACCCATGAACCCGGAAGACATCCCCAAGACCACCATCACTACCCCCTTCCGTACATACACCTTCAGTTACTCATATTTTGGCCTTCATAATACAGGGGCTACTTTTCAATGCCTTATGGAGAGGACCACCCCTTCTTCGTATTTACGTGGAGGACATGCCAATGTTCTCTTCCTCCAAAGAGGAACACCTCTGTCACCTATGCATCATTTGCGGCCACATGCAATAAAAGGGTACCACATCACTATTGAAGGAGTCCACCCTTTTTATGCATTAGTCTGTTTGAATTTTTGTGACTTTATTGCTCGGAACTGTTTGAATTTAAACTCGTTATCTGTTCAAATAACGTTAGATTAACCTGACAGCAACCTCGCATGCTTTTCTTCTTTTACAGCGTATTTTCTGTAATGAAGAGGTTTTCCTTTGAAAGTAATCAAGTCTGCCTCTTAGCAATTCTCTTTCATAGCTGGGAAAAATCTTAAGGTTTTGCTAATCCCAGACTATTCTCGACTCCTCTGTGTAAAAGCTAATGTTATTTCTCCCGAACTGAACTGTGCCATGCACATCCTTTGAGACCAGATCATTTTGGCTGATCAAATTTTGAAACGTAATTTTAAATTCATCAGAAAAAAATCTGCTTGTTATTAAAATGCTTATTAGACTTCTTTCTTCGCCTTTTCTCTTGTGGAAAGTGGCCAGATAAGAACACTTTCTTTTCATGACTAAATCGGAGATTGACGTTAAGAAGTTATATTACGAATATTATCCAATACGTTTTAGTAAAATATGATTATGTAGATTTATGAAACCAGTGTAAGAAACAATGAATTCCTATCAAATTTTGCCTGACTAAGGCATAGAAAAATATCATAAACTCTTAATAAACTTATAATGATATTTTAACGACTCACCAACTCTTCCTTGAAGTTATTCCACATACCATTGAGTTCCTATATATTATAAGATTAAATCTAATGTATATCTGACATCTTTATTCAAGGATACATAAAAATAATCCACGATAGACTAAAGGAAACCGGATTGGGGAGATTTATGGGAATTAATGGAAGCATTTGTGCCTGGAATAGCTATTGCACGCAAAAGAGTTACGTCAGTATAAACCCGAAGTTGCTGTATCAATGACATTATTTATCTATTTTAAGGACTGCTTACTATGTTGAGACTTGTTTGGTTTAATAAATTATCGCTAGCATTATTCTGTGTTTTTTAAGACTTGCGACTTTCATAAAGAAGGACGTTACATATATTATCCAGAATTTTTTGGCTTGTGTATTTTTTTTTTTTTTAGTTTTCTGAATATAGAATTGTTTAAAATTCCTTTTTTATTCTTTTCCTTTCAGTATCTACTCCATTCTATTTACTTTACCTGGAATTTTTTTAAAACAATTTACTTCTGTTGTTGAATTTTGAGCATTGACAAATTCTAAGTGAAGTAAATAGAATGGAATAGATACTAAAAGGAAAAAGAAAAAAAAATTTAAATTCTATATTCAGAAAACTAAAAAAAAAAAAAAACACAAGCCAAAAAATTCTTGATGATTTATGGAACGTCCTTCATTATGAAAGCCGCAAGTCTTATAAAACACAGAATAATGCAAGCATTAATTTATTAAACCAGTCTCAACATAGTAAGCAGTCCTTGAAATCAATAGATAATGTCATTGATACAGCAACTTTGGGTTTATACTGACATGAATATTTTGCGTGCAATAGCTATTCCAGGCACAAATGCTTCCATTATTTACCATAAATATCTCCAATCCGGTTTCCTTTAGTCTATCGTGGATTATTTTTATGTATCCTTGAATGTGGATGTCAGAAATACATTAGATTTAATCTTATAATATATAGGAACTCCATGGTATGTGGAATAACTTCAAGGAAGAGTTGGTGAGTCGTATAAATATCATTATAAGTTTATTAACAGTTTATGATATTTCTTTATGTCTTAGTCGTGCAAAATCTGAATCCACATAAATGTTTTATAAAGACAAAAAAAAAAAAATAGCTTCGTGATATAAAATTGTTGAAATAAGATGAAAACTTCCTAACAAATCCTTGAATTATATTTTAAACGTGAATAGAAATTAGAGTGACAGAGAGATAAAACCCTAATAGGAGCATATCAGAGATCGTGAGATCGTTAAGGAGGAGAAATGGCAGGATTTCGTCAGTGAAAGATTAGGAATTTCCGTGAAACGTGAATCCAAAAATGGTTTGACCCACTTGGAAAGTTCCTAGGACTTTGAGGCATAGTCATGCTCTCTCTCTCTCTCTCTCTCTCTCTCTCTCTCTCTCTCTCTCTCTCTCTCTCTCTCTCTCTCTCTCTCTCTGACATACACACACTATCTTATTACCATCATCACTGACAATATTTCGTTTACAAAGGTTATATATTTTGTAAAATTTTCGGGGTGGGTGGGAAATATTTTAGTTTCTCTTCATAGTACTATTTTAATGCTGCAGATAATAATAATGATAATAATAATAATAATTAAATATTTCAGTTTCTCTTCATAGTACTATTTTAATGCTGCAGATAATAATAATAATAATAATAATAATAATAATAATAATAATAATAATAATAATAATAATAATAATGAAATGCATAAAGTTTAAAGAATAAAAAAGCACATTATGTATATGGGACTAGAGGTTAGATATTAACGTCTGGTGATCAAAACATAGCACAGTGTCTGACCAGGTTGTGTAATTTATTGCTAACTAAGAAATATTACAAATAGATGTTTTATATGACTGAAGTTGTTGTTTTTTTTTTTTTTTTTTTCTTTTTTCAATTGTATGTTGTATATAATTGAATGATTTATCTAGAAACGGTCATTTAGCGACAGAATGTTAGTGTATCTATGAACAAATGTATGATAACACTAGATTCTTCTTTAAATATATTTTGGTAGAAAACATTGACTGGTATAGAGATAACATATTTCTAAAGGGATTGGCTTTAAGAAAGGTGTGATTAGACATACTATCTCGAGTCTCCATACCCCTTTAGCTGAAAAATGAAGTACTAATGTGAATATTTCTTTAATATGTCTTGAACTGTCGACCTAACTGCGCCAGGACTCCTCACTGCTGGTATGAAAGACGCTGGTGACAGCACATGAACATACGCAACTGGGGTCCAAGAGATCTTAGGTATGGCAGCTGATTGGGACTACGGTTTCTCCCCAAAAGCCAAAGAAAAGTCCGACAAAAAGAATGCAACTTTCAAACCTCATACAAATGGGGGGGGGGGAGGGGAACACGTTAATAGAAGAAAAGAAAACAGTTTGGCGAAAGAAATTCATAATTTAAATCTTATTATTTACGCCATATATATATATATATATATATATATATATATATATATATATATATATATATATATATATATATATATATATATATATATTCTAAATATAATATCACTCACAATTTAATGGATTATGTAATGCACCGTCGTGCAATCAGAACGCCTTTCAAAAAGAAAATGTGGGGAAATTGCTATCTGCCACACAGATTATTTAATGCAATTTCAGCTGAACTTCTATTTTCCTTTTGTGTGGAATGGTGTTTCTATGAATAACAAATCAACCTGCACACAAAAACAATGTAGGAACTTTTTTCCAATGCAAGTATTGAATGTTTCCTTTTGCTAAGTATTTTAAGGCTTCATTTGATCTTAGAAGTATATTAAAAAAATGAAAGAATAACATGATCGGAAAGTTCAAATCTAACTATAAATTATTGTTAACACTTGAATGTGATTAGTACTAAAGAATGAAAGTCATTTTGATTCTCATCTGTCACAAAGAATTAAAAGCATGAATAATTCAGAATTATTTAATCGCAGAGTTTCCAATTGATAATTTTGAAAGTAGTCAAGTGTTCAATTAAAGGCAGTTATCTTTTCAGCAGTGCTGGTTGTGAAATACGCGGAAAAACCCAAAATTTATATGATATTCGTAAAGGACTTGGAATTTCCATTGAATAACGAGTTATACTAAGTCTTTATTATTCATTGATAAGAAACTTTACCATAAATTAGAGAATTAGTTACAGACACCCTCTAGATTTTCTTGATTTTAAGTTTCCAAATTTATCTATTAATAATATCTCTCAAAGAGAACAAAACATTCTACATGGCCACTAACTTATAAATGTCTGAAAATGCACCCATCTCTTACTAGGAGACTTTGAGGAATAAAAAAAAAGCATGAAAGTCAGATCATCGCATGAATAGTTATGGAAATATCAAAACAGTTTTCAACAACACATGTAAACATGCCACAGCAATGATTGGCAAGTAAGCCGTTGACATACAAAACAAAAAATTAACTTGTATATAAAAGAAATGTGTTGAGCCTTCACAAAGGTTACATTTACACAAACACAATAAAACACCTCTAGCAGTATAAATGAAACGTTTTCATAAAAAAAAAAAAAAAATAGTATTTACACAACGGCAATTCTGGTGCTTTGTAAAGGCAATGTCTGCAAACTACTAGATAAGATTCGGTGCAAAAGCAATATCTCCACCTGAAATTTAGAGAGGTAACGCATATGAAATACCTTAAGTAACGCGAGAGGCTTAACAAAGGTAAAATACCCAGACATAAAAAAAAAAAAGTTATCATTTTAGATTTAATATATCTACAAAATACTTGGAAAAGGCTGTTGCAAATACAAGAGGCCAGCTTGTCATTTCTAGAACGGCCTTTCCAACACAAACACTCCAAAAGCCAACTATGCTCAGTCTATGTTGTTAAAGTCGTCAGGATAGAGGAAGAAGGTAGTCCGGTGGGTTGCATTCCAAATAAAGGCCAAAGGAAGGAATGTAATCTGGGTATCACCGAGACGTCGATCGTGCAGAATTTGAAATGTAAAACAGATTCCAATGCGAGGATCCGACGACAGGCGCTGGGGTGGAGAGAAAGAGCGATATAGGATGTAATTTATTGCAGCTGCAATTGGAGACGAAGGGAAACTTGTTGGGGGTATACGAGTATAGAAGGGGTAGGTGATAGAATATAGCAAGGAAGTAAAATCTGGAAATGGAGCTGGAAAGCTGGAATGGGAATCGAGAAAGAAGTTAAGGGGATAAAAAGCAAAAGTTAAGGATTACTTGAAAAGAAAAAGTTGGCTTTTCGGTGCAGGAGAGAGAGACACATCTGTTAATCTATTAAAGTAAAGACCACAGAGAAATTGGGCCTATCAGAGGATGGAGGAACCATAAGGAAAAGGATATTTGACAGGATGACGCTTTTGAATTATTTATAGAAGTACTGAACACTGAGCAAAAAATAAACAGATTTCTATAATAAGGAATAGTCTTCGAGAAGAATGGAATTAGAAATTATCATAATTTTCATGCAATTAGACCCAATGTTCAATTATTATATTTTTTCACTAGTGTCTTAAGACCATTGGAGTGAATTGGGTAAAATCAAATGTCAGAGTAAATGTAATGGGTTACGAAGAGTCACTAATGAGGTTTATTTATACGCACATGGAATGGATTTAAGGCTGCGGCACATTGTTCATATAGAGGATTCATCCTAGTCTTAAATTGGCAGTTAAAGAGTTAATTGTTCCCCAACTGAATTATGCTCCAGTCTATAACCCTAGTTCTAAGAGACTCGTATATGATGAAAACTGGTTTTTCATTATTAATAGCGGTAGCAACAGTAGTGGTAGTTTTTCTTTCTAATTTGTCGATAGATATCCTATTTCTAATAAAAGGGCAATGAAAAACATATATAAGAAAATCTGATCATCACCACGCAAATATCTAGCTTGTCTAGAACGCCACTTTTTAGCTTTTTACTTTACCTCCGTTACCGCTTCTACAATTTTGGCTACAGAGTCTATCTCTGAAGGTTTATTTCCATCGCATTTTTCTGCTAAATGACCTCCCTTTCCGTAGAAGTAGACCATATGGCCAGATTGACCAAATCAGCAGACGGATGGAACTCTCTTACTCTTGTGGCTTTGCGCATGTTCATCTTCGAAGTGTATCGTCAGCTTGTGAATAATATAGTTGATTTTAATTTTCGACACTTTTTTTCTCTGTTAACATATAGGAAACTTAGAAAGTATCGTTTTGAATCATTGTTGTTTTCCCGAAGGTGAATCTTGATGAGAAAAATCTATCCATGTAAAAAGAACCAGGTTTGAAAAAAAAGTTGTTTTAATGATGAAACTGTAACGAATGCTTTACACAATACTTTTTACTTCTTCAGCCTTTTCTCATTTCGACTTTCTATGCATGGCATCATCTAACACAGGATTTTCAAAAGCAATATGAAAGGAGAAAAATGCTTATTGAAGATCATTTATACACATGGTAAGAATTTACTTCTTGACCGTAGAATTAGGCTAGAGGTTATAAGTTTAGTTTTCCATGAATAGTAGAGCCTGTAATCAATATTTTGCCACAGTATATTAATGAAAACTTGTAAAAAAATTAAAACGATTATGAATATTTCAAAATACATGTTTAAGAAATATACCTATCAATAGATTTTTTTTTGGGGGGAGGGGTTATATTTTCCGTTTTCACGAAAAAATACCACCATTAATTCTAGATTTGGACTTAATTGAGAATTTTCAGTTTTCTAAACTTTTTAAGTAACAACGAAGGTTATTCAGTGTTAAATTGTAGGGACTGTTATATAAACAATTCTGAGTATTTATAAATTAGGTAACGGTAATCAAAATTAGGTTAAATGGTAGTAGTAGTTGACTTACTTTTGCAATTAATTCTTGACCTTATAATAATAATAATAATAATAATAATAATAATAATAATAATAATAATTATAATAATAATAATAATAATAATAAACGGCGAATGATAAAAAAAAGTTGAACAATTAAAAAAATTCGACAATTTTACCTTTATCATTCAATATTTGGACCCAAACAGAGAGAGAGAGAGAGAGAGAGAGAGAGAGAGAGAGAGAGAGAGAGAGATTTCTGACTTCCACCGAAGGTAAATGGAGTCGTCCATGGCCTAAGATTTATCTGTTGTGGAAATTTCCTCAAGATCCGTCAATTTGTTTTGACGTAATCCTATCCAGTGACAGACACACAGACAAATAATCCTGTCCGCAGGCATATGCACACACAAATAATCCTTTCCACAGACAGATAAACACACAAATAATCATGTCCACAGACAGACACACAGACAAAGAATCCTGTCCACAGACAGACACACAGACAACTGATCCTGCCCCCAGACAGACACACAGACAACTTATCCTGTCCACAGGTAGATACAAAGTTAAATAATCCTTTCCACTGACAGACACAGAGACAAATAATCCCGTCCACAGTCAGACACACAGACAACTAATCCTACCCATAGACAGACATACAGACAACTTATCCTGTCCACAGGCAGATACAAAGTTAAATAATCCTTTCCACTGACAGACACACAGACAAATAATCCTGTCCACAGACAGACACACAGACAAATAATCCTGTCCACAGACAGACACACAGATAAATAATCCTTTCCACAGACAGACACACAGACAAATAATCCTGTCCACGGACAGACACAGAGACAACTAATCCTGTCCACAGACAGATACAAAGTTAAATAATCCTTTCCACAGACAGACACACAGACAAATAATCCCGTCCACAGTCAGACACACAGACAACTAATACTACCCATAGACAGACATACAGACAACTTATCCTGTCCACAGGCAGATACAAAGTTAAATAATCCTTTCCACTGACAGACACACAGACAAATAATCCTGTCCACAGACAGACACACAGACAAATAATCCTGTCCACAGACAGACACACAGATAAATAATCCTTTCCACAGACAGACACACAGACAAATAATCCTGTCCACGGACAGACACAGAGACAACTAATCCTGTCCACAGACAGATACAAAGTTAAATAATCCTTTCCACAGACAGACACACAGACAAAGAATCCTCTCCATAGACAGACACACAGAAAACTAATCCTGCCCACAGACAGACACACAGACAATTAATCCTGTCCACACGCAGATACAAAGTTAAATAATCCTTTCCACTGACAGACACACAGACAAATAATCCTGTCAACAGGCAGATACAAAGTTAAATAATCCTGTCCACAGACTGGTACGCAGGCAAGTAATCCTCTCCCCAGACAGATAATCCTGTCCACAGATAGACACACAAACAAATAATCCTGTCCACAGACAGACACACAGACAAATAATCCTGTCCACAGACAGACACACAGACAAAAAATCCTTTCCACTAACACACACAGAGACAAATAATCCTGTCTACAGACAGACACACAGACAAATAATCCTTCCCCCTGAGAGACACAAAAACAAATAATCCTGTCCGGTGACAGTTACACACAAAAATAATCCTGTCCACAGAAAGACACACAGACAAATAATCCTTTCCACTGACAAAAACGCAGACAAATAATCCTGTCCATAGACAAACACACAGGCAAATGATCGTTTTTACTGACAGACATACAGAAAAATAATCCTGTCCACAGACACACACACATATAAATAAATAAAACGACTGGATTTTATAACCTTCTTGGCGGAGGTAATAACTAGAGTATCAATTTGAAATATGAAACTTGTAAGGAATGAAAGTCAAACTAAAAATAAATATATATATATAATATAGATAGTATAATATATATATATATATATATATATATATATATATATATATATATATATATATATATATATATATATATATATATATATATATATATATATATATATATATATATATATATATATATATATATATATATATACAAACGCATATATATATATATATATATATATATATATAGAGAGAGAGAGAGAGAGAGAGAGAGAGAGAGAGAGAGAGAGAGAGAGAGAGAGAGAGAGAGAGAGAGAGAGAGAGAGAGAGAGAGAGAGAGATGTTCACAAACCTAAGCGAGAGTAAAGGAAAGAGGGACCAATTAAAAATTTCATTCAGGTAAACTGCAAATATCAATTTCAGATATATTTATAATCACACATAGGTCTATAAAATCTTATGAGGTGTTTCTGTTGCATGGAATTCATCTTTTTCTACCGTGTAATTGATTTTCAAATTTAGTTTTATGTGCATATCGTAGATTTTATTCCATTTTAAGAATTAATTCATATATGTAGTTTCGTGTTATTCACTTTGGTTTGAAGCCCCATTAAAAGTTCTATATAAAGATTCCCTCTTTATTTAACTTTGGTTTAGATGTTTTGCAGAAATCGAAGAGCAATTTGGGGATGGTGGAAAGTAGTTTGCTTTTTAATCAACTATTTCTTCAGAGATGATTGCCCTTTTCATAGCGATGATATCAATAATAGCCGGCCATGAAAAGTTTGACTTCAATATAATTTTCATTCAGGAAAGTTATGGGGTGATATTTTTGCATTTTGGCCTTCTTATAGAAATTTGTCTTTGCACTTCGGGATATCTTTAAACACGTCGATTTTAGGGTCAAGTGAATTAACCTATGTAAGTCAATGTTATTGATCATAATAGTAAGACTAAAAATTACACTAATAGTACTAGAGATCATCTGTACAATAGTAAACTTTTTACTGACAATTATTATTATTATTATTATTATTATTATTATTATTATTATTATTATTATTATATTAAACTTTTGTTTATTGCTAAGTGTGGAAATAAGATTATATAATCAAAAGCGATAGTTATAATTAAATTAATAAAATCCCTCCCTACGTTAATATAAGCAGTAATAACTGAGGCCATAACATAGAAAATCCATTCCATATTTCCTCATTCTTATCTTTATTAACTTCGTATCAGAATTGTTTATTATTAATCTAATCCTAAAATTTTACGGATCAAAATAAAAATCACAATGTATCAAGTCCCATAACATTCTGGTTCTAAAAACAATCATTTATTAAGACTATGATTTGTTTATTTACCCAGCTCCCATAATTCGACTGAGGAAGGAAAATTAAAATGTTCCAAAGGTAGGAAACTTGAACAATGCCATCAATATCGTTTTCTTGATTATTATTATTATTATTATTATTATTATTATTATTATTATTATTATTATTATTATTATTATTATTATTATTATTATTATTATTATTATTATTATTATTTTGAGAGTCATACGCCTAGAAACCATTTAGCCTTACATATTAAAGGGAACAAGACATTTTCTAATGATCTGTTTAATGTTGATATCTCTCTTGAAATATTTCATTTTAATAGTTCATACATTCTCCTATAGTTTATTTATTTCATTATTTCCTTTCCTCACTGGGCTATTTTTCCATGTTGGAGCCCTTGGGCGTATAATATCTTGTTTTCCAACTAGGGTTGTAGCTTAATAATAATAATAATAATAATAATAATAATAATAATAATAATAATAATAATAATAATAATAATAATAATAATAATAATAATAATAATAATAATGATAATAATAACAATAAAGAAAACCCTCAATTAAAAGTAAAGACAACTGTATAATTCCAAAGGAAGAAAAGCACTCAGTGGCAGGTCCTTACGAGGGAAGAAAAGACACTGTTTAAATAAAATTTCCTTTCCCGGATTTGAAAAGAAAAAAAAAAGTCAGTAAAATTTACTTTCGGTCAAAATAGAAAGGAATAAAACGAAGCAGTTAATCAGATTTATTCTGAAGATTAGTTTGTCTGCTTGGGGCGATCTTGCTGTTAGATGTTAGCGTGCATAATTTAGCATTAGGTTATGTTCCTAATTATGGAATAATTTTTCCACATCAGAGGCTAGAAAAACATTCTTAATTACAAATAAAATACTTAATGTAGTCTATTGTCGAATGGGTATTAAAAAATGCTAAGGACATTTTTAATATCGTATGTCTTTATATAATAACTTCCATAAATAATCAAGTTAATCCAGATGCTATTTCCATGGTGAGCCCCAGTCAGCAATTTCTGCTTATTTTTAATACTTTGGTCATATTTCACTTCTTCATTGGTCGCCATTTGCTTTGTTACGTATATTACGGGGAAATGGAAAAAAATGGTAATCAACCATTTACTTTTTTTTTTCTTTTTTTTTATATATAAGTGGTACTGGCTCTTCTCAATCACCTGGTTAGTCTCCAATCAAAAACATATTTTATGCAACTACACAAGCTTAATCTATATACATGCAATTAACTTCTCTCAGCAAAAGAACAAAATATCAGTATCTCCTCTATATGATACTATTTATAGAGGTTCTACGACCATAACAACATAAATTGATAATGAATACAAAGAATTTATAGCCATAGCTGGACTCTGAAAACTTACTTGAATCAACAGTACACTTTAACAGGAAACCACCATCGTATGTATATAAGAACAAAATTGAATATCAGTTTAACATAAGTAATTTCATGATTGCGCAGAGTGTTTTATCATGATGAAATAAAATAAGTTTTATAAAAAAAAGTTCATAGATAATACTTATCAACTACTGTGATAATCTGTTCTTCGAGCATCTTATTTTCCATTCTGCAAAGTATTACACTATCATAAAAAAAACAGAACTCTCACAATCGCAAGAGTAATGATGTTCGTTCTTATGAGTTCCCATAGTTTTTTCGTGTAATTTGCTCTATCTCTGACTGATGAAACAACTGTTAAATTTTTATTCACGCTTTTTTCATGTTGCAATGCAGTTGTTAAGAGAAATCATTAATCTTACTCGGTTCTTTGTAAATAACAATTGCTTCTTGTAAATATGTGAGGGGTGTTTACATTATGTGCGTTGATGTGCGTAAGCAGAGGCTTAATTACTCGTAATCATGTAAAGCTACACTGTTAAGAAAAAAAAAAACGTAATTTTCATTGGAAATTCTCCGTAAAAATATACTGTTCTCGGCCGTTTCCAGTAAGACACGGGTACCCGTAATTTTACCTTACTTTGTTATTATCTTTCATGGATTGGTGACCGCAATATCGTTCTTTCAAGACATTATATCCGTTTTTGAAACGGTAAAAATCCTGGAATAAATGTTACCAGTGATTTAGGGATTTTTAATGCACATTTATAACAGTGTAGGATCAAATTTCAGACAAAACCAAACTTATAAAAAGAATAACTTCCTAGAACCACCAGAAAGAAAATTACCTTTGCAAAATATAACGAAATTTTAAATCTATTTATATTCAGAAATATACTTCTGTAAGGGGAAAAGGAATGATCTCATCCTAAGTCTTATTTACTCACATAAATAAGCGGAAAGGACCTTTAGGATTTGTTAATACTAGGCTATTCTCCTGCGACCCATAGGAAAGTTAATGCAATCTCTCCCGAACTGAGAACCCCAATATGCTTTCTATTTGTAATCAGCTCATTTGGATGATAAAATTTTAAAAGCTAATTTAAGTTGAGCAGAAAAACTTTGCTGGATATTGAAATGCTGATGAGATCTCGGGCTCCGCCTCATCATTCGGGGAAAGGTGGCCAGATAAGAGCCCTCTCTCTTCATGGCCGACTTTAAACTTAGAATAGAGAGGTTGTATTTCAGAATTCTGAAAAGGACTGAAAGGGACCTTCTAACAATGTTTTCTCCCCCTTCTTATCGTGGAGACTTTTCTAAAAGAGTGGAATAGTTTAATGGAAAAATTGGGTATTAGAATACTGATTCAAGTACGTGTGTAACTATTTCACCAGCATCAATTAATTACATGACAATACGAAACAAAACACATTGTATCGAAATTTTATTATTATTATTATTATTATTATTATTATTATTATTATTATTACTTGCTAAGCTACAACCTTTGTCGGAAAAGTGGGATGCTACAAGCCCAGGGACTCCAACAGGGAAAATAGCGCAGTGAAGAAAGTAAACAAGGAAAAATTTGATATTTTATCATCAGTAACAACATTAAAATAATTATTTCCCAAATATACTATAAAAACTTCAACAAAACAAGAGGAAGAAAAATAAAATAGAATAGTATACTCGAGTGTACCCTCAAGCAAGAGAACTCTAATCCAAGAGAGCGTAAGACCATGGTACTGGGACTATGGCACTACCCAAGACTGGAGAATAGTTGTTTGATTTTGGAGTGTCCTTCTTCTAGAAGAGCTGCTTACCATAGCTAAAGAGTCTCCTCTACCCTTACCAAGAGGAAAGTGGTCAATGAGCAATTACAGTGTAATAGTCAACCCCTTAAGAGAAGAAAAATTGTTTGGTAAACTCAGTGTTGTCAGGCGTATGATGACATAGGAGAATATGTAAAGAATGAGCCAGACTATTTGGTGTATATATAAGCAAAGGGAAAATGAACCGTAACCAGAGAGAAGAATCCAATATAGTACTCCCTGGCCAGCCAAAGGACCCCATAACTCTTTAGCGGTAGGATTTCTGCGGGTGGCTGAAAACTAAAACCAACGAATAAGAAATAGTTGAAATTTTTATTAATGTTTGACATTGTGTTGTTTTAGTAATTACATATGTTATAATAAAATAGTAATTGTAAATCTTAGATCAATATGATGACAAAATTTATTGCTTTTTACAAATGAAAACTATCTAATGCATGTATAAAAGAAGAACATTTAATCCCAACCCAGCTCAAGTCATTCCATGAGTGGGTCAGAGCCCTCTTTATGAACATGGAAAACTGTTCGCAAAAATAAACATAGTAAGACATTTCTATCCACTTTGAAGAAATAGTGTTCTTCGAGCATCTAATCTTTCAATCTGCAATGCATTTCTTCACATTAAAGAGTTTTCTTAAAATTTACACGCAAATGGAAGTCCACAGCTTTCATTCATGTTCCAGGTAAGTGAGGAGTCTCACTTCTCTACAGTTATCTGCTTTGTTCTTCTGCGTTCCCATAGTTATTATGATCATGTGCTTTATCGCGGACAGATGAGACAACAAGATTAATCCATCACGTTTCTTTCAAGTCGAAAAACACCCAGTAAGCGAAGTTCCAACCCCTTCTCAGTTGTTTGTAAATTAAGTTAACGCTTTTTAAGTGTCTGGAACGTTTTATGTGGATGCTAATAGACTTGTGTAATGGCATAATTATACGTGTTGATGTAAAGCTGAGGTCAAAGTTTTATACTAAAACTAGAACTATAAACAGAGTAAGAGGCTGTAAGAGATTCTTGAACTTTGCAAAAGGATTAATTATCTTATTTGGAAAATATAGCAAACTTTTAGTTCTATTTTTAATGAAAAAGTACCCTTGAAAAGAACAAAGTTCGAGTGCAGGCGAAGGTCTTTGCAAAAGGATTAATTATCTTATTTGGAAAATATAGCAAACTTTTAGTTCTATTTTTAATGAAAAAGTACCCTTGAAAAGAACAAAGTTCGAGTGCAGGCGAAGGTCTTTTTTTTTTTTTCTTCCTGAAAAAAGAAATTTCTGTAATGCATAATCCGAAAAGGCTTTTATCCTGCAAATTCTAAAGCAAGATCCCTGTCTGTCTGTCTCTCTCTCTCTCTCTCTCTCTCTCTCTCTCTCTCTCTCTCTCTCTCTCTCTCTCTCTCTCTCTCTGGCGGTATGGGATTTTATGATCTTTGGCGCTGACAGTGAAGATTTTATAATTTCATAATCATTTATATGTATATTTTTTGGAGAAAAGACGCTTATATCTGCTGTATTTCAACATAGAACTTTTTAAACAATAATGACAATCACAAATAAAATCAACATTAA
This sequence comes from Palaemon carinicauda, assembly GCF_036898095.1. Taxonomy (NCBI): domain Eukaryota; kingdom Metazoa; phylum Arthropoda; class Malacostraca; order Decapoda; family Palaemonidae; genus Palaemon; species Palaemon carinicauda. The sequence continues at coordinate 41,826,678 of NC_090730.1, forward strand.
TAAGAATATTAGGCCTGACAAGAAGGATATTATATACTAATCCCTTGGGCATTTCTAAGAGCTATTGAATAGAGAGAAAAGGGGAAAGAAAGATTTGAATAATACGAAAATATTTTTGAAAATGACTGTTGGTCGTGTAAGGAAGGGGATTAAATAGTAAATATACGAAAAGGTCGCTAGCGTGAAGGAGATTACAATGGGGCTCTGATAGTGCAGCCGAGTTGTTGATGAAGGTGTGTAAGGTATGAAAAGGTGAGGGGTTGGTGAAGAATAACTGTACTTGGTACATCTGTTAAGACATTTTTTTTTTTTTAATAAAAGTAAGTATGAATGGAGAAATGAAAGGGGGAGACCAGTGTGTGTTTAAACAGAGTAGAGGGTGCGTCGATTGACTGTTTCTTTTCAAAGAAAAGAAGAAATAAATTTGCAAACCACTATATAAGGCATTTAGAGATCTTAAAAACTTTTTCGATTAAATTGATTTCTGTAAGATGGAATCAAAGATTAGACAATCAAATAGGGAAGTGGCTGGCTGGTTGCAAAGATAGGCTTAAGGAAAAATATTTCAGGTCTTAATGCTGCTTTGATGTCTTTTTATAAATGGAGTATGGGATATGCATGAAAAGAGTAGGATTTTTAAGAGAAAAAAATTCTAGGATTGGAAAATAAATTGTCCATGAATTAATGTAGAGTTGCTGATAGTTCCAAATGATAAAGGTAACGGTAAAGGTGTCTGGTTTCAGTACCTCCTGAACATCAGCCAGGCAAACCCATCTCTCCCCTCCCCCTGTGGTACCCAACCACAGCAGTATCCTCCTACGTAAACAGCTTAAACACACGGTCCCGGGGTGGGATCGATCTGCTGCTATGTGAATTCTAGGCGAATTGTTACCACTGTACAAGCCAGGAGGCTAATGTTGTTACGGAAAACTAGTTACTGGGAAAAAAATAAACTTCAGACTTGTATCGACATTTGCTTTACCAAAAGCAAAGCAATGTGATCTATAGTTTATCAAAATCCAAGTTACGATAGCAAATGAAAACCAAGAATGAATATGAAGCAAATGATGTCAGTCTTAATACATGAAAGCATTGATATGCTCGAGTTGCATTATAAATCACAGAAGAGGAGACGAATATGTAGGGAACCAAAAGTGTAACTTTGAAAGGAATTTATTTGCCTACTTTTTCTTTATGGAACTCATATTTGAATGTCGAATAGTTAAGTCTAGACAATAGAAAATGTTTCAGCCCTTTTATTTTGTGTTTTATGATATGATGGTTCAATGTTGAATCGTATGACAAATGTTGAATGCAATGAGTTCAGATTAAAAATGGCCATAAGACAGCTGAGCTGTTTATTGAAAAAAATATTTACCCATAGCTAACAAAAGTAATAGAAGCACTTAAAGTAATTAAAACAAGGCTTCATTTAAGAAATTACCTTTGCCAGTTAATCAGCTCATCTAAATAAAACTACGAACTTAACAATGACAGGATTTGTCACAGAGCTTACGGTGATGTATCCTTCTACTTTCATTGTTTGGAGATACAGTAAGTGACGTGGTTTACCTGTCGTTAACTGTAAACTGGAAATCATTTTATTGTAGCATATTCTTAAAATGAACATATCGAAATGGTTAATCTAGCTGAGCCTTTATTATTGAAGATATAAAGTTCGGGAGGTTAAATATTCATGTATTTCTTTGATATATGAATCACCTACATGAAACGTAGTTTAATTGTCCTGAACTGTAAACTGGAAATAATTTTATTGTAGTTTATTCTCAAAATGAACATATCGAAAAGGTTGATCTAGCTGAGCCTTTATTATTGAAGATATAAAATTCGGAATGTTGAAATATTAATGTATTTCTTTAATATGTGAATCCCCTCTATTGAAACTGACACCCACATACACGCAAAGAGCAAACATTTTAACTGCCCCACGACTTTTGCCCTGAAAAGATGTAGACCCAAAAGACATCAACCGTATGTTGATAAGGGTACTGAGGACCATTGAGTCTTGAACTTCAATATTTTCGGGCACTAAATACTGTCTGAATATGTTTGTAGTATCATTGGAAATGTTTCTGAAATCCACCCTTCATGGATGAATGAGTATTTCAGTGTTTGCACAATGTTGTCTATAAAATCAACGCACTTCGAATTGGAAATACAGACGAAGTCCTGATGTAAACTAAGGTAATTAGATTATACGATTAAGATAAAACCCGTCTTCCGTAAAGAGCACCTTGTTGATTCGAGAAATACAAAACAAGCACGAAATTCCAAATCATAGAAGTCAACCCCTCTGATACTACTACTACTACTTCTACTACTACTACTATAATTATTATTATTATTATTATTATCATTATTATTACTATTATTATTATCATTACTAGCTAAGCTACAACCCTAGTTGAAAAAGCAAGGTGCTATAAGCCCAAAGGCTCCAACAGGGTAAAATAGCCCAGTGAGGAAAGGAAATAAGTAAACGATATAAGAATTAATGAAAAATCAAAATAAAATATCTCAAAAAGATTAACAACATTAAAACATATTTCATATATAAACTATAAAAATACCTATGTCAGCCTGTTCAATATAAAAACATTTGCTGCAAGTTTGAACTTTTGAAGTTCTACTGATTCTGGATTTCCATTCTGTACTTGTTGGATTCCTAATATGAGTATTATGAAAAGGGTTTTAATTAATACACTCCAGTCAATGATAAAATTGGTTACGAAATTTAGCCCGCTGCAGCACCTAGTCTCAAATGTACATAAAAAAAAATAATAATAATAATTTGAAATAAGCTATAATACTTGGTGGACGTTGAATCATCATCTCCTTATTGACTCTTTCAAATATTTCATCCAATCGAAAGATATTTATTTCAACACATACATGAGCAGCCAAACACATTTCTTCTGATTCCGTTGGCAGAGGAAATAATTGAAGTTGCAACACCAAATGAAATCAAATTTAGCTTTGCATAGTTAACAAGAATTTAATTAATGACTGCTATCTACTCCCAAACTAACGAATTGAAATGGTTGATTTTTCTGAGTTCTATGAATGAGGTTATTAAGCTTAAATTCAAACAACGAGATAGACCTTTTCATTATTGGGATCGGGAAAATAACAATTGAATTACGTGGAATTCTCAATGCATGTTGATATACAACCACATACAAACAAACACTTGGGAGCAATCTCTCCATTCCTGAACGTATTTATTCTATAGTTTTTATAGACCATGACCAATGTTACAATGTTGATATCCTCTGATGTTCTGCGGCATTTGCCAGATAAAAAGTAGCTTTAATCACTTATTTTGCAATGTATGAGTCTATCTATGTTTGGAGACATGTTTAAGAAAATGAAATCCAACTGAAATAAAAATTACGGTCAAAAATAAATTGGTCTTGTACTGTATATTAAATGGTGTTTTGTTGAGTTTTTATCATCAGCTGAGTACAGACATCCTTCTTTTAAAGAGGCAAAGAGGAAATACAAGGAAAGTCAGAAAACAATTTTTTTTAGAAACATCTTATATGATGAATTCAGCTGACCCTTTTGGGCCGTACTGTACGCTACAATAGTGGAATGAAAAATTGAATACGTAAAGTGGGAAGAAATAACATAGGTGGCATATAATCAATAGAAAAATCGAAGTGAAATTACGCTGATAGTAAAAGCCGTGTCCGTTGAAATCGTACATTGATTAAACTATATCAACAGTATCAAGGAGCAGAGGATATCCAAAAATTCTATGGGAAAAACTCTGTGCATGTTTATAAAAATGGAGTAAAACACTTAAAACCTTGACACGGATGCAAAATATCCGTGGTCGCCCGAAGTGCTTATCTTCTACAGAAATGTACTGTATGTATTCAAAATACAAAGTAATAAAAGATTAAAAACAAGATGGGCCAAGTTACATTTATCCCTATGAGACAGTTTTCAGGTCTGAATAATAATATTAATGATAATAATAATAATAATAATAATAATAATAATAATGATAATAATAATAATAATAATAATAATAATAATAATAATAATAATAATAATAATAATAATAACAATTAATGAGTGGTAAGGAGAAACAATTTGGAGAATATATTGATGAATCTATGATTAAGTTATGCAGTATGGAATTTAGATGGGATAGTGGTGTGAAAGAGTTCAGATTCTTAAGGATACCTATATATATAAAGAAAGAGTCGGTAATAGCACTTTTAACTTTAAAACAGGCTGATTAGACAACGAACATTAAATGAGTTACAAGAAGGGGACGAAAACTGTAAACAAATTATTTTCGATCAGTCATCATTCAAAGACCCTGTGGAAATGTTACAATGAAACGCAGTCAGAATTTTTCTCTTCCTTTTAATGCAGGAGTCTTTGCCCTACAGATTTTAATTGCGCAATCATTCTAAGCAGCTTTGAAGACAACCAAAGTCACAATCTCATGAGATTCTAAGTAGGCTGTTTGTCATTCCCGAAGTTTGAATATTTAGAGAGCAGGTGTAATTGAAAAGAAGTTTGACTGAAAACAAAAGTATACACGCTGGCATTATCTTCACCTGAGTTATCAGGATGTCGCAAATTTGACTATTTGAAAAATGCTAATAATCCTTGAAAGGGACTTAAGAATAAAACCTATCGTGTTGAATGCAATCAGAATGTGTTAGAAAAACATAAAAGAGATAAAGGGCAGCAACTCTTGTTCCCAATATTAAAGGTGAAGAAAATGGTATTGCATTTTGCGGCCTGGTCATTCCAACATGAAGTTCGTGTTGCGTTCGTGTTCCCTTAAACACTGAAAACATTGCTATCACCAACAATACTTCTAGAAGAATTTGGTCAGCACAGTAATTTAGTTTAGACAGAAATTTGAGTGTTCGTAATAAAATATTCATATTTTTCATTCAAATGGAATCTAAAAAAAAATCAACAAAATTTTTGTTTGGTGTAGGAATGCATATTTTAACCACAATGAATCCGAATATTTTCTAGATAAAACCACATACGTATTCTTCCTCTATTTACAAAGAAGTAGGATATCTTGCTAAGAAGAGGAGAGGTTGTGTTATACATATGTAAATGTTATGGAATACATGAGTAGAACTTTAAATTCCATTTCATATAGAGATATCTTTTAGCGTGGCTGGTGGTTGTGGGGTGGGGTGGAAGTTGGGGATTGATTATTATGTTCAAGTAAATGGAATTTTATTTTTGGAAAGTAAAAAGAACTGCAGGTTTCATGAAAAAAAGATAGAAAAAAATAATAATGAAGTTAATACATGAACTTATTTGGAATTTCATCTCTTCCATACAAAAATCTCAAATTATTATGCTGGCATAAACAATGTAACCCTTGCGTATTATTATTATTATTATTATTATTATTATTATTATTATTATTATTATTATTTAAGATACAACTCTAGTAGACAAAGTAGGATGCTATAAGGCCAAAGGCTCCAACAGGGAAAATAGTCCAGTGAGGAATGAAAATAAGGGAACAGATAAAATAATTTGCCTGAGTGTACTATACCAACCGTGATATACACAAAATGGACCATGTACGATCGTGTGACACACGGTTGGTACAGTACCTTCAAGCAAGAGAACTCTAACATAAGACAGTGGGACATCATGATACAGATGCTAGGTCACTACCCAAGACCAAAGAACAATGGTTTATTTTACAGTGCACTTCTCCTAGAAGAGCTGTTTACCGTAAGGCCCGGTCACACCGCCCGAACGTTGCTGGAGCGTTCCTTGAACGGTAGGGAGGTGGACCAAACCCTCGGAAATTTAATTTAACGTTTTTACGTTCGGTCTTTCTTAGGCTGCTGAACGTAGCAAATCCTCGAATATTACCTGAGTTTTCTTACACCTCTATTATGGAAGTTGCTAATTTATGCAATAAGGGTATTGGTATACAGGATGTCGAAAAGCGTAGAGGAGTGATATTACAGTCACCAACCAGTAAAAGATAATAACAAAGTAGGGTAAAAATTACGGTCGCTATATCTTAATTATAATTACGGTTTTTTTTTTAACAGTTTATAAAAAAAAAAAAAAAAAAAAAAGCGACTGAAAATTTTCGACATCCCCTATACCAATACCCTTATTGCATAAATTAGTAACTTCCATAATAGAGGTGTAAGAAAATCAGGAAATATGCGAGGATTTGCTACGTTCAGCAGCCTAATAAAGACCGAACGTAAAAGCGTTTAATTAGATTTTCGAGGGTTTGGTCCACCTCCCTACCGTTTAAAGAACACCCCAGCAACGTTCGGGCGGTGTGACCGGGCCTATACCTAAAGAATTTTTTTTTCTGGGATTAACAATTATTGCGCTGTAGTTAACACATTATGTGAAGAATAATTTTTCGGTTATCATGGTGCTTTTATGTGTATGAGGAAAGAGGAGAATGCTTAAATAATAGACCATACTATTCGGTGAATGAGTAGGCAAGGGCAAAATAAGCCGTAACCAGAGAGATGGATCCAATGTAGTACTATCTGGCCAGTCAAAAGACCCAGTAACTCTGTAGTGGTTGTATCTCAAAGGAAAAAAGAGCCTGAATATACTGTACCTTGTGTCTGCATAGATATTCAGATATCCTTTTCACCTCTTCCCTTAAATTAAATATTATTTGTTATCCCAATTTAATGTCTAAACTCATTCCTATTCAAGCAGGCTTCACTGTCATAAGAAATGTCAAGTAGCTAAGACACAGATTCGTAAGAGGCATTTAATCATAATTTTTCCTTTCACCTCAAAAGAAGATTTCCTGTTGGAGAAGAAGAAAAGAGCGAATGTAAACATTTCGTTTGTCCAGACCAATGCAAGAAAAGCAATTAATCACTGGGGCCATTCTCACCTATTTTATACTATGATCTCGTTTTGTGTTTAAAGACTTGGGTCATTTGTTATAAGGATAATCCGACAAAAGGAGGAGTTAGACAGTAAAATTATACGATATAGAATGTAGTTCTAGGTATCATAATGCAAGAATCAGATTGTTATACGAATCACTGAAGTACATAAATTATGATCTGATAGCAGAGATATTTGGGATCATAAAATTATCATTAGAAAAGACGATTTTATGAATTATATCGCGAATATATAAAGTTTAGAAATTATATACAAGTCGTTGGAGTATAGACGACCATCAACAATAAGTGCATATTGATGAGTAAATCCCTACCTCGTTTGATTTGAGATTGACAAAATTAAACGGTACTAACGAGAGAGAGAGAGAGAGAGAGAGAGAGAGAGAGAGAGAGAGAGAGAGAGAGAGAGAGAGAGAGAGAGGGGGGGGGAGATTGAGAGTATATATGACGTTCCACCTTTAACGAATGGCACCAGGGGGGAAAAATGGTCACTGTGATTGTGGATGAACCTCAGTACTGGAAGTTTCCATAGCATCAGCTGCTTCATGCGCCTACTTAGAATGTTTATTAGTAGCATGTCTAGTCCCTGTTCAAACATTTAACTCGTAAAAGCAATAGGCTAGTATAGGATTTTAGGATTGAATATATCTAAGCATCATAAGCAGAAAGAGATAAGTCGCAGGATATTTTAGATTAGGATATAAAAATTGGAAATTGCAGTCATTTGGACCTGACTTCCCATTATGGAAATTAAGTGAGGTGTTCAAATCCAAATGAAAGAACCTAGATTGAAACTTTATAGAGGACTATCTGTATACCATATTCCTATAAGAAGAATTGACCAGAGGAAAAAGATTAAGATGCCTAGAAGTAGTACAGAAAAGTTTAGTGGGATGTTTTTAAATGGTTTAATCATGAGGAAGTGTTAAGAGAAAGGGGACCGGGCGACCTAGAAAGTCGTCGGCTGAAAGAAGAAAAGTGACTGAAAATTCAGGGTTTTATGGTTTTATAAATAGCTGTCATGGGGAGAAATTAGGGACGGTAGAATGAAAGAACAAATGAGATTCTAGGAAGGTTTGAATAGATTGCATGAAAGATATAAAGGAGAGAAAGGGTCTGCAAGTTACAGTTGAATAGCGCAGTGTGTTGTTACTAACAAGATTCTTTTTCAAGTGCATGAAACGGCTAATGTTATAAATGATTTCTGCGCAAATATTAGGTCACGATGTAGTACTTTAAGTATGATTATGAGTGAACAATGTCTAGTCTTTAATTTTGTCATACCGTGTTAGGAAAAGTCAATCAATATGGTGTAAAACTTACCTTTGGCAGGTCGGGAATCACTCCTTGCCTACATCCCACCAGTCCCACAAGGAGTAATTTGGTATCTGCATCTACTGGGGCCAAGAATAGCATGAGTATGACAACCTCACACTGATGATTTGTCGAGAAACTGAAAAGATGTACATATCTGGTGCCAGACCCTCCTAAGGAGATTAAGATATATGATAAAATAAGGAAATACATTGCCACTCACACAAATACAGACACTTGCAGACGCTCAAACTTACAAACGCGCGCGCGAGCACACACACATAAAGACACACACACACACACACACACACACACATATATATATATATATATATATATATATATATACACACACACACACACATATTTATATATATATATATATATATATATATATATATATATATATATATATATATATATATATATATATATATATATACATATATATATATATATATATATATATATATATATATATATATATATATATATATATATATATATATATATATGTATATATATATATATATATATATATATATATATATATATATATATATATACTGTATATACAGTTAAAACAAGTTTTGCCTCTTCTCTTAAACAATATATTATGTACCAGGGAGCTAGATGACTCCTGTAGTCGTAGCCAAATTTCTGCAAGTGCATTCCTAAACCGTGGAAGAACGATAATGATAACTTTTTTTTTGGCGCCTTTTCTCTCCATAAAGAAAAGACCAAGTAAAATTTTATATGTGTGTATTTACTGTACATACAGTATACTGTAGAATTAGGCTTATGTTATATATGTATATTTATGTATGAGTACGTGTATGCGCGTGTGTATGTGAAAGCTAACACGAGAGCATTTAAGCATTAAAACAAGCGGGGTAAAATTGGGAATTGAATCCTAAATGATTAATAAGCTCTTCCAAACGATGATGTCGTACCGACTCCTGATACATCATTATCTTCCTAAATTGATATATTGTGTACCTGACGTACTCTAATCGCCGGAAATGCCATGTGACTAAGTATTCGATGTGGGTCCATCGAATATCGAAGAGTTATGGCACGACAGAATTTCATGAATGTGATTAATCACTAATCAGCGTTTAATGTCTGGAATTAATAACTGGTTTGGAAGCTGGAGTTGAGCAGTACCTTATCATTATTTCTATCTTAAGTATAAAGACTTGATGGCAAGTAAAATGAAACTTGAAGGAAAACACATTACTAACTAGAGTGGCATTCAGTAGTGGGGAAACTTCCACCGCAGCAGCTTATTTTTCGACCTTTTGCTGGACCTTGACCTTGACCTTTGACTTTAACCTGTATTAATTGGCGTGTATTTTCATACACTCACATATGAACCAAGTTTGACGTCACTAAGTCAGCGATGTCTAAACTTATGGCTGATTACGTGAATTGGACATTTTGCTTGACCTTAACCTTGACATTCGACCTTGACCTTCCAAAATTTAATCATTTCCAGCTTTTTACCTAACACATAACCCATGCAAGTTTCATTACTCTACGATTAAAAACCCAGCCATGAAGGTGTTTATACACAAACACCAAACCAGGGGGACGAAACATAACCTCCTTCCAACATTGATGCAGAGGTAATGATTGATATTTAACAATAATTAAGTATTTCAAAGTCGAATTTGGTTACATTTCTAATTATATCTAGGGATTTAAAGAAATTTTGGTATACGGTCTTAATCCTACATTTGGGTATTTAATCAGGGATTTACATTTCGAAATTGATTGCATTCTCTCAGTATATTTGCAATGAAATCCAGGAATTTACAATCAATAACTCCCGATTTGGCCAAATCTTTCTCCTCTTACTACATTTCAGATCATTTTCAACCCTAATTTTGATGGTATCCCTGCATTTTGCTTGGTGTCGGTTTAATATTACTTTATGTAATTCCTGAACTCAACTTTATGGAGCCCACTGGTGATACAATTTCGTCAATCTTTAATGCTATTTAGCTCTCAAACTTTGAATATTCATACAAATTTGTTGAGTTCTTTTGTTCATTCTACTTAAGAAAAGCATAACCACCAAACACACTCTCTCTCTCTCTCTCTCTCTCTCTCTCTCTCTCTCTCTCTCTCTCTCTCTCTCTCTCTCTCTCTCTCTCTCTCTCTCTCTCTCTCTCTCCTAGTTATTTCTTTTTAATTATAATTACAAGTTATCCTTAACCTTACTTTTGAATCGCTTGCAAACTTACGAAAGAATTTGTTTAGAAATTCTGGTAACATATAATCTAAAACACATGATTTCTTAGAGTAAAACACAAACGTTATTATATATTCATGAATAACATACAGCATCCCTTTTCAAGACCTCCTTCATTCCTCTCCTACAAGACTTAGTGGAGAGACCCGTCTCCTTAGGCGTGATCATTGGATTTTGATAAATTTATTGAGCACATTTCCCTGAAATTTTGAGGCGAAAGAATCGGTGCCTTCTGCAATCTGGTATTCACAAGTTATAAGCTTGTTTCCTTCTTCAATTCCTTTATCCATCACCTGGCCATATGACCCACATTTCATACATTGATTCCATCTTTCATCCCTTAAGGGGCCCATACACGTTCAAAAAATGCGTCAAAATTTTGCATAAAAATTTTGATATCAAAATTTTGATGCAAAATTTGAGTGTGTTTGTAGGACGTTTTGATGTCAAAAAAAGATTTGAAGCAATATTTTGATTGATCAAATCCGTTTGATATTTTTTGACGAGTCGTCAAATTTTTGATGAGTGTGTGGGCTCTTGTCAAATTTTGATCAAACTTTTTAGTTCGCAGGTGATACCTGCGAGGCTATGTCTGTGAAGAAGGAGACCAAAAAGAAATTTTTTATTGAAGTTTTAGGAGTGTATCAGACCTTGCCAGCCTTGTGGAGAATTAGGTCAGATGATTATAGCAATCGTGCTAAGAAAGCCGAAGCTTATGACATTCTACTGCAGAAATATCATTAGCATTTTACTTCCGCCACATCAGAAGATCTGAAGAAAAAAATAAATAATATGCTAAAAATTTTTTTGGAATGAACTTCAAAAAATTGACAAAAGTGGCAAATCAGGTGCCGGAACTGAAGACCTGTACGAGTCACGGGTGTGGTTCATGGAGGCTGTGATGTTCTTGAGAGACCAGGAGACTCTTGCCGAGTCGAGAAGCACCTTGTCCAATGGAGATGATAACGACACAAGCGATAAACAAGGAACAATTCAGGCTAGTTTATCTTTCTTTGACAATTCGGACTTATTCTAGTAATATTGCAAACCTTTACCAACACAAACATATTTTCTTTATTGGAATTATATCTTTTAGCCTAATTGTTTAGAGATGTCAAAGTTCATATTTGCCAATGCAGCTAATATCATGAAAGATATTATGTTGATTTATGCAAAATTTTACTCTCACGTGAAGTAGTATAGATTATATGAAGCGTAAATATCCAATGTATAAATTTAGCAAATGCAATAATTTAACACAATATTGACTATGCTATCGAATGTGTTTATATTTGGGATGATAATTATTTTTAGTGTGGTAAATTCCCATTTTTTACATTTACCTTATCTTTTACGCACCAATATTACACTGTTTGGAAAGGGGGAAAAAAAAACCCACAATATATTTGCACTATATTTAATAAAGTATTGTTGATAAATCATGTGTTTAGACTATTTATATTTTTGCTAACTATAACTATTTACTAATCATCTCGATAACCGATACATCGATAAAGAAAACCCTTATTGTAGATAACCTATAATTATAATAGAAAAACTATATTAAATAATTGCATACGGTCGGGCCGGTGACTTCATTTTGAGTTCCCCGAATTTGTGAGAGTCCAGCGTATCGAGCACGCACTAGCTGACCAGAGTCAGTCCCTTCTATTCTGTTTGCACGAAATCATTACGCAATAATGGCATCTTGCCAAGGAACACGTCCTTCTCTGCAGAAGTATTGGAAGTAAGAATCTCGCACACCGCGTACTACTTTTCCAATGTGTCTACTTCTATACATCTCCAGACCTTCCAGCTAATGTTGACCTTCTCGCCAGTCCCCCGGTTGTACATTGTAATTTGCATCTTCCCAGTCCACATTTCCACCCCTCAAGTAGCGTTTTGATTTCTTGTGGAGGAGATTGCGCAGATAACAGCATGCTAGCATTATCGTCGTGTCTTTTTCAAGTTCCAGCTCTAAAGTGTTTCAAATTACACCAAACCTGGCGGAGAGTATACCAAAAGCATTTTCTGATACGTGTCTCGCCCTGCTCAAGCGATAATTGAACACTCGCTGGTCATGATCTAACTTGCCTCCGTACGGTTTCAGAAGATTTTCTGACATTGCAAAGGCATCATCAGCGACGGAAACGTACGGCATGTTTCTTCCGTTATGAACAATGGGCTCTGGTTCTGGGAGGTTCAAAGCGGCTTCTTCAAGGCGTCGGTTCAGTTACAGATATTACTCCTCCATCGGAAACGCGCCCATTTACGCCTACGTCTGCCATAATGAATTCATAATTGGCAGTGACGACACCTATGAGTACGATGCTGAAGAAATTTTTATAGTTAGAGTAGAATGATCCAGACTTGACTAGTTTTTTATAGGGATGTGCTTTCCGTCTATAGCACCTAAACAGTTAGGAAAATGCCAGGCCGACTTGATGGCATCACTCGTCATAAACCATTTTTCTGGTGTTTTCGGCATCTGAAAACGAAATTAAGGGTTATTACTGAAAACTGACAATCATTGTGATCTCACTACCAAATGGCGTTTAAGCAAATGAAACTAAATTTTAATAATTTTTGGAGGATACGTTGGGAATTAGGGATTTTGGGTGGGAGAGGTCAGGGATGGGCTTATGGGGGGGGGGGGTTACCTCCAATGTTAATTGGATAGCTGTCAGTCGGTCACAAATTTGGTAATCAGTCGGTCCAATAATTCATAAAATTGCGCGTTTTTTAATAAACTATTTAATTTTTTAAAATAAAATTTATATTTTTTAAAAAAGTGTGATATAAAAAAATATTTTGACCAACTCAACAATTTTTTTGCCCAAGTTGGTCCAAAAATTCATGAAATCCTGCATTTTTTCCTAAAATCAAAAAAGTTTCTTAAAAAAAATTCCAATTTTTCCTAAAAAACTACCTAATTTAGAGAATTTTGGACCAACTATTATGAAATTTTGGTCCAAGTGAGACTTGGTCAAAATATTTATACCAGTCGGTCCTGTATGTATATCCTGAGTATGCACTTAATTGTTATCACCCACGCCAACGATAGCCGTGGCATGGATAATGTTTTTGTCGTCTCTGTATGTCTGGGTGTCTGTCTGGATGTCTGTTCGCAGCATAACTCAAGAAATATCGAGCCAATCAAGTTCAAACTTTACACAGTGGTAGGGCTTGAGAAGTTCTGGAAATGTCTGTAAATTCAGGTCATGAGGCCAAAGGTCAAGGTCAAAGAAGGACAAAGTGTAGAAAAACTTTATATGATAGGGTGGCTATGAGATGTGATTTGTACTCGCAAGAGTAATTTTTTTCTATTTTGATTTTGTTTTTATTCTGTACCAGGACGGAGATGACTCATGAGACGGTACTAAAGAAAGAGAAAGCGAGAACTGTGAGGGGTCACTTCCAGCGATTACCCGCCCAATGACCATGCCGAAGATGCAGTCATCATACAGTCCGTCCGTATCTCTCGGCAGAAAAAGCAAGCCAGTCACGGAAGCCGAGAAAGCGGGACTCCTGTCTTTGGCAAAAGCACGGTTAACTGAGCTGGAGGACCAGAACCTGAGCCAAACAAAGACATGGGCGCATGAACTGAAATGTTTGGATGCCACACAAGAGCTGTTTGTGAAGAAAGCCATAAAAAAGGCCATTTTCAACTAGTTGACAAAATCGCATTTAAAGTCTTCAAACACCAGTATTATTGAAACCAACTGCAATTTATTTGTGTACTATTTATAAAAATATGTCATTATTATATTTTGTACTTGAGCTATAGCATTAAATATAAGGTAAAGTATAGAGGACGTGTTGAATACACTTTTTTGAGTATCTCTTAACTTTTTTTTACAATTCAATGCATAAATATAAATGGTATAGATAAAAGAGAATATTCAATGTTAATAACTGAATATGCAAAGGAAGATAAAACATCCTTTGGAGGAGAAAGGGTTGATAGGTAGAATACTTTGAATATCTAGGAACTATGATCTCTAATACAGGGTCTTGAAAATGGGAGTCTAATAAATTATTGAAAAAACCAAATCAGACAATGGCTAGGTTAAGTAAAATTTGGAAATAAATTCGCCTAAAATTGCATATAAAAATAAGGCTATATCAATTTAGTCAGATCTGTGTTACAGTATGGACATAAGTCGTGGTATGACAATGAAACAATATCCAACAGATTTAGAAGATTTGAGAACAAAGCCATCATAAAAATATTGTAAGTTAAATGGCAGGACAAGATTAGAAATTAAACTATAAGAGAGATCATGGTGAAGAGTAGATGGAGATGGTTTGGACATGCTCTTCGTACTCTCCAAGATAGATTAGTTTACATAACTTTCAACTGGGCTCCACAAGAAACTAGAAGAGTTGGAAGGCCCAGTGCTACATAGCTGAGGACAATGAGGTGTGGAGTAGATGATGAATGGAGAAATATTGATTTAAAAGCCCAAGATCGAGACGTCTGGCGAAATCTAACCGATGACCTTAATGTCAATAGGCGTATGAGGAGATAATAATGGATAAGCCAATAAATATAGAAGCTCAATATAAAAGAAATCCAAATACGCATTTGAAGTTCTTAAACATCATTAACTTGGAAACCATCCTTACATTTTTAATATAGTTTACAGCATTTCAAAGGAAATTTACATCTATACCATATATAAAAAAAATTATATCTTATACAATGTAAGGAAGAGTAGGCTATGCCAGCTTGTTATTTTGTTTGCTTAAAATGTTTTTTGCTGTCAAATTTGCTTTCTTTAGGTATCTTTTAGATAGTGATATTGCGACAATAACGAAAGAGAGGTACAAAAAACACCAAGAAAAGAGTAATTTCAATATAACAATGAATAGGAATAACACACATTTAGTGCCATTTCTTCTTTTTAAATTAGAATTTGAACGTAATACATTTGTTTAGATTGATGGGAAATAAGAAATAAAAAATCCTAGTTAACTACATTACTTGAAAATGATAAACAAAAAATAATTAGCCTACTAAAATAATTGGCTGAAAAAACTGCAATATCAACATGAAATCTGTGCCCATGGAATAAACGTCGTCATCTGTGACTAGGACCCCTTCTTCTGGGGTACCATGAAGCCCTCTTCCTTCTTGATGACATAACATCCATGAAACACTAGGAATTCCTAAGTGGGGCAAAGCAAAGTACCATTTCCTAGAGAAAATAGATTATATTATTAATAAATAGCAATAAAAAAGTGGATTTTACTCCTATCTTAAAACCATCAATCAATGCATAAATGGGATGCTTGTATCATTTAATACAAGATAATCGTATAATAAATAAGAAAAAATACACAAAATATAAATAAAACATAAGAATAGAAAAATTCTGCGTAGAATATATTGCAATATAAATAAAAACATGCATGCTAGAATTGTAAGAGAGAGAGAGAGAGAGAGAGAGAGAGAGAGAGAGAGAGAGAGAGAGAGAGAGAGAGAGAGAGAGAGAGAGCATGGAACACAATCATTAGTAATCTAAGAGGCATCTATGTGAAAAGGTATGACTATGACCTCTTCTTCATTTGGTGTATCATCAAACTTTCCTCTTTCTTGATTGCCAGTAATATTCATGAAGTACTGGACATTTTCAAGTAGGGCAACGTAGCGTGCCAGATTCTAGTAAGAATATATAAGTAAATAAAAGTAAGCAAGATGATTTTATTCATATTCTAAAAACATTACTCAGTACAAAAATGTCCTGTTATTATCATTTATACATAACAATGATATATAAAAATAGAATGTAAACAAGCATTAACTCACCTTCATATCTTGTGACTTATAGTTATGTAGAAGGTGTACCTAAGAGGTAGAGTTAGTTCAGATAAGGTAAAGGACTTAAGTGAATACCACCCCGGCCTTTCTGTAAGAAATGAATGCCCTGCCATAGTTATGTTTGAGGATATAAATATCCCCATTCTTAAAGACATACAAAATTTCCCGGGATCCTGCAAGTTGGTATTTTTAAATGTGCTTTTTGTGGTGTAAGAGTGTAAAGTTAAAATATCAGAAAATCATTTTGTATCATTTCGTAACCCTGAAATTCTTTCTTGACAGCATTCTTAATGAGTTCCATGTACTTCATTTTACTGCCTATTGTAGATTCCCTCACTTCCATACTGTCAAAAACTCGATCATGAGGGATATAAGAGTACCCAGACACCAAGAAGTAATATTTAGTTCTAGCAATCCTCTTACTGTATATTAGCCTTAAACATCCAAGGATCTTGTTGATATTTTTTATTTTCTCCAACAAAGTTATCAGAAAAAAGAACAATCTTTGTCTGATGGCCAACGTGACCAGATTCAATGTAATGGATGAAGCAGATCATGAGCCTTACCGTGCTGTAACCTCTTCCCACACGCACTTGGTTGATTTATGTTTTTATGTTGAGAACACAAATGTTTATGTTCATAGTTTTGTTTTATAAAAAGCAATAGTAGTACTCTACTTGGGTGTTGGCAATGTTTGCTGCAGACCGAAAAACGATAATAAAATCATCGCTTTGTGAACCACTAGAACTATTAAATGTTGCTCTGTCGTGTGTGGCAAGCTCTTTAAATGCATCCAACTCAAATTGCATTTCAAAGGATCCTGTTCACAGCAATTTTGTTTATATTTTACAATATTTGTTATCAGTTGATCAAATGTGTTGCGTATATCAACTAATAGAGGCATAAAACAAATATTAAATTCGGTCCTAAACATATTGCTATGCTAATGAAAAGAATCCCTGTCTACAGTTGGATGTTCATTTTTGATAAATTTTACATATATACTTTACCATACAATTTTATAACGCTAAGATTCAATTCCATATAAACACAGTTACAAGAGACTTAGCGTGAGAATGGCCGGCAGCTTTTTAATGTGTTCACGCCGAAAGTCAGACTTATCCCCCAGAAAATTTTTATACCCTTATGTTTCTTCCCTGTTTGTCAGACGCTGTTGTTTTATCCCCATTATTTACACAAATTTTAATGCTTATTTCCATACATCACACAATACAAATTTGTTTGTGGTCGCAAAGTATCCTCGGCAGACATCTTGCGATATTTTATTGGCACTGAAACGATCAATTTTATCAAATATTACGTCTGGGTATTGTTGTGTACCATGGCACAATATTCTTCAAACAATACCTCTATCTAAGGGAAAGCAACTTTCACAAAACACCCATCACCACAAATTGACATTATTTCATGTGCTTCTACTTCTTCAAGACTAGGCCAGTATAAACCTTACCTTTATTACAAAGTTTTTATAGTAATATTCATTTTCTTAGTTTGAGGTTTGGTCTTCCTCTTACGACAATGTGAAGTATCAGGATTACTTATACCTTCACTAACATCGATCTCTTAGCGATCACTATTATTAACACTATTAGCTATAGTTAATACATAATTAGAATACTTCAAAAATAGTCATAAAAAGTAAAATAATATCAGAGCACCCACGAATGAGAACACAGGGTTTATTAGTGGGTGAAGAGAACAAAGAGAAAGGGTGGGATAGTATCTCTTTGTCCCGTTATACAAGATGAGAACTGCATCAACCTAATAGAAACTTAAAACCAGTCTGTGCATGTTTTCATTGGCTGTTGAGACCAGAAGAGAAAAATGTACTTGTGTTCAATGGTTTATTAGACCATAATGTTTCAAGCCTAAGGTAACTTATAAAGTAATGATGCATAGAGGAAAATTTGAAAAAAAAAAAATGAGCTGCTAAATCTATTCTGGCCGCGATGGCACTAATTACGCCAATCCAAAATCAAAGCATTCTTCTCTAGTCTTGGGTAGTGCCATAGCCTCTGTACTATGGTCGTTAACTCTCTTGGGTTATAGTTCTCTTGCTTGTGGGTATATTCGGGCACACCATTCAAGCTTATTTCTCTTGCTCTTGATTTTATATAGTGTATATAAGAATGATTTATTTTAATGTTACTGTTACTGTTGATTACAATTACTTCTCTTTATTTTGTTTATTTCCTTATTTCCTTTCCTCACTGGGCTATTTTCCCCGTTGGAGCCCCTGGGTAGTGTTTATTACTTTCAATGAGTGTTTAAATCCTAAACATTGTGTATTAATCATTTTTATGTATTTATGTATAAATCATTGATTCATTATACTTCATCCTACTCTTTACATAAAAGGGTCTATTTATAGTTCACAAGGGAGCCACTCATTGTGTTTTTCCTTTCCGTTAAAAAGTTTGTAAATTTCTTATCGCTATGTAAAGACGACCTCATTGTATCTTTTCCTATAACCTCAACAATTTAAAGGGTTCATTAGCTTGTACACATAGCAGTGGGTGACGAACAATATATGGATAATTAACGCTACGTGTAACGGCTCATCGATTGTAGATTCTATTCTTGCTAGTCTTTGAAGTGGAATCCAATAAAAATCTTACTTCCTTGCAAGAGAAACCTTATTGAATATGCATAGTATCTGTCGTTGTTTATTATTTTAAATTTGATTTGTTGTTGTTGTTGTTGTTATTGTTGCTGTTGTTTGTCCATGTAGAAATTGTATATAACAATTTCTTCCTTTTGCTGTCAAGGCCAGAAAAAGAGGATAATACGTGGTTCAATTAATAAGACCGTAATTTCTGTTGCAACTCGTGTTGATCTTTCGTTTCATTGATGAGATTTTCATTTTCTCCCGAATATAGCTAAATTCGTTCAATGAACTTCCTTTGTGGTGAATCAAGTTTCAAAGATTTTCTCTCTCTCTCTCTCTCTCTCTCTCTCTCTCTCTCTCTCTCCTAACCATCTGTAGAGTTATGATTCCACATTATAGTTATTGTTTACATACACATACACACACTATACAGACACACACACACACACACACATATATATATATATATATAGATATATATATATATATCTATATATATATATATATTATATATATATACATATATATATATATATATGTGTGTGTGTGTATACATACATATATATATATATATTATACATATATATATGTATATTTATATATATATATATACGTATATAATGTATATATATATATATATATATATTTTATATATATATATATGTGTGTGTGTGTGTGTGTGTCTGTATATGTGTGTGTATGTGTATGTAAACAATAACTATAATGTGGAATCATAACTCTACATATATACATTTATATATATATAGATATATATTTATATATATATATACATATATATATATATATATATATACATATATATATGTATATATATATCTATATATATATATATATATATATGTGTGTGTGTGTGTGTTGTGGTAGTGTGTGTGTGAGTGTATATATATATATATATATATATGTATATTTATATATGTATATAAACTATATACGAACACACAAAGAAGAGGGAAACTATGAAATGTGTGGGCGTACGTCCACGAACTATGGTTTACGCCTCCTCGTTCTTTCATATATCACTTTCCATTATCGCTTACCACCCCCACCCCCCTTCTCTCTCTCTCTCTCTTCTCTCTCTCTCTCTCTCTCTCTCTCTCCATTATTGTCTACACTCTTTCAGATGCTATTTATGCCTCCTCTTTCTCTTATTCCCCCTCCCCCCAATCTCTCAACTCTTTTACGCAAGATTTTTTAAAGGCTAGATGAAGGACATCGACTTTATGAGGGTTCTCCGTCGTCTCACTCAAAGAATGTTTTTACGGCCCGAGAAAACTTTAGTGCAATTTGTCTAACCTTTATAAGGCTTTTTTTTTTTTTTTTTTTTTTTTTACGGAAGTAAAGGCGTGTTTTGAAGGAAAATTTCTTTAGCTAGAAATACCAGTTTATGATAACCATTTAAATGAATATCCGAATAAATTGTGAATGACAAAATTAGATGTGTCTTTTTAAGAGACCTATGATCTATCAAAAATTAGGTAACTTGTCTCAAGTTTCCCTGGTATATTTGCATCAAAGTTGACATTGATAATAAGATTTGATTAGAATTTTACAATTCTTTTAAGTTGTAGCTTTATTAAGATTCATTAGCTTATTGTGTATTAATAAATTAGAAAAAATATAGTTATAATATACATCATATGAATCTATCTTTTGGAAAGTATTCTAGATTGACCTCTTATTGAACAGAAATAACAATATGTAATTATTTCAGAGGAAATCTTAAAAACTCCCACGGAAAAGAAGGGTTTCTTTTGATGGGAGAATTTCCTTTCGCTAGATTTGATGGTTTATGATAAATGAATATCAGGCTAATTATAAATAACAAAGCTGTATATGTTATTAGATCTAGTTATTTCAACTAAGTCTTTTAAGAGATTTATAATCTCTCAAAAATTATGTCACGTGTCTCGAGTGTCCTTAGTAAACTTGCATCTCAGTATTGATAATGTTTCTTCAAATATGTATGACTCTTTAAAAATTTAGGTGTGATTCTCGACATTAAATTTACTTTTGAGAAACATATAAGGTATGTGTCTTCTTCAATTGCACAAAAAATAGGCTTATTGAGAAAGTCTTTCAAGATTTTCGGTGATCAATCTATTCTGAAGAAGTGTTTTAATTCTTTCTTTCTACCTTGTTTTGAGTATTGTTCTCCAGTCTGGTGTTCGGCTGCTAATTCTCATCTTAATTTGTTAGACAGAAACTTATCGGTCTATTAAATTTCTTATTCCTGATCTAGATATTGATCTCTGGCACCGTCGTTTCAATTAGTTCATTATGCATGTTGCATAATATTTTTCATAACTCTGATCATCCTTTACATTCAGATCTCCCTGGACAATTCTATCCTGTTCGTAATACTAGGCAGGCAGTTAATTCTAATATGCCAGGCCTTCTCCATCACGAGCTCAATACTCCGCATTACTCTAGAAGTTTTATTCCAGCTGTTACCAAAGTTGTGGAATGATCTTCCTAATTGGGTGGTTGAATCAGTAGAACTTCAATAGTTCAAAGTTAGAGCTAATGCTTTTTTGTTGACCAGGCGGATCTGAGTCTTTTTATAGTTTATTTATGACATATTTGTTTTTAATGTTGTTAATAGTTTATATATGACATGTCTGTTTTGACGTTGTTACTTATTTAGAATGATTTAATGTTAATTTGTTCTCTTCATTTATTTATTTCCTTATTTCCTTTCCTCACTGGGCTATTTTTCCCTGTTGGAGCCCCTGGGCTTATAGCATCTTGCTTTTCCAACTAGGGTTGTAGCTTGGATAGTAATAATAATAATAATAATAATAGTAGGATTTCAATAGAATGTTATGGTAGTTTTAAGCATCAACTTGCTTTTTTAGATGCATGAGGAAATTTTAAAAATCTTTTTATACAATCGTAAACATTCGTGATCTCATTTTGTTGTAATCAGCAAATGTTGTGTGATTGTAAAATGTTCTGTTATTTTTTTACTTGAGCGTAGATGTTATTTGACTGGTTCAGGATTGATGTTGAAACGTTGTGTGATTCCTTCTATCTTGTCAGAAAATGTTGGACGGCTGGTATGAATTTTTCTGCAGAAAAAAATACATTCCTAAATTTTTCCAATTGGGATCTTTAAATGTCGAATGATTTCCTCTATAGTGCTCATGACATGTTAAACGATATTTTCTTTAGTCCTCATAAAATGTTAAATAGCATTTTAGGCTAATCCATAAATAGCGTGGTTTAGTGTGATTTTAAAATGTTGTTTGATAAGGTTTTCTCTTGGTGGGCATGAATGACTGTATTCTTACGTGATAAGGCGTAGGCTACTTCAATTCAGCCAGGTCAGACTGGATGAATTATCAAAATATCAGATTAGTAAAATTGTTCTTATTTCAATTAGAATAGCATGTACGTATTTATATTGACAATGAACGAAAGAAGTACTTGATATAATTACTCATCAAGTTGGTATTGTACCAACCGTGTGTCGCACGTTCGTATAGAGTTAATTTTGTGCTTTTATCTTCACTCTCCCCTCGCACTAAAAAGAACCTGAAAAAAACATGTCTTGTTTCTCCTTTGTAACATTGTCTGTTTTTTTAACATGAAAATTCTTGTTGCCTTGAACTTTTGTATATAAAGGAGAGCGTTCTATAATAAAGTCACTCAGTTGTTTTCAACTTGCCTTTGAATCACACTCTTCTCTCAGCCCTTCACATCGGTGACCCCGGAAGTCGACTCACTCCCGCCTTCCACCAACGATGGAGGGGCGAGGGGGACCTTACCCCTCCATCGTTGGTACCATGGAGGACTCTACGGAAGTTATTGCTGCGACTCCACCATTGAAACTTTCACCATTGAAACTTTCAGCGGAGAGGCTTTTGCTTGGTTTCAGCGCGCAGAAGTCCAGTTTCGCATCAAGGGCGTAACTCGCTTAACCAGCAAAGCAGATTATGTTCTCGCGGCGATACCCGAGGACACCTTCCTGGAAATATCCAACAGACTTTGTGAACAAGGAGACACCCCAATAGCGTATGACGCCCTCAAAACATACCTTCTGCAGCAGTACTCGCCGTCGCCAGCAGCCCGTATAGCAAAGCTATTTCAGCTTTAGCAACAACCATTGGGGGACCAAAGGGCTTCGCTCGCCCTCAGGGAAATGACCAGTATTGCTCGCCTGCAACCTGCCGCAGACGGCTCTCCTCGTGAGGTGAAACTACTTCGTGCCCTTTGGATACGCCGTTTACCCGGACCTATACGCGCTGCCATACCCGATGTCAATAGTTTACCCATAAAGGACTTGATGACCAAAGCCAACGACCTTATGGACAACCATTTCAAGACCTCCATCAACGCCTCCACCCCTGACGAAGAGGATGCTTATTCAATGTCACCTGAAGCTGACGTGAATGCCGTAGGACATACACGCCTACCCTGTGACGTGCCAAAGTGGCGACAAAGCCACCCACCACCCGCCACTCGCGCGCGCACCAACCAATGACTTATACAGCCACTTACTACCTCCCATTCGCCGCAGTTTTGCTACTACTATCACTTCAGATTCGGGGCAACTGCGAAGAAATATGCCAAGGATTGTCAGTGGCCAAAAAACGTGTAAGTAGGCCATCGCTCGTGGCGTTGGTCTACCATGTTTCTAATCTTTTCTTTTTACATGATGCAGGTAGACACGGGTGCTTGTCGTTCTC
>NC_090730.1:41867836-41875336 GCF_036898095.1 Palaemon carinicauda
AATATAGATTTTTCGCTTCGCTTCAAAATCGGTTTTTTGGGCTCAGGCCATGTTGTCCTGATGGAAGTTTACCAGAGCATTAATGTATCTGTGGATTTTCAATAGTGCCATTATCTTGAGATAAATATTTCCTATTTGGTCTTCTCGACCTAGAGACACTTGATGTTACCCGTTATACATCAATTAACTGATCACAAACTATGTCAGCTCTTCCTGCCCCATACAGGGAACACTCTGGTAGACTCTACGAAAAAACCCGAGGATTGTGAGTTCAAGGAACAATCTAGCGAACAGTTTGTATATTAGTGTCATCATATACATAAAGAATAGTTTGTACTTAGATGGTATATCTCTGTATAGGTTACTGATACCTCCCAAGTCTGGCTGAAAAGAGACACACAGGTTTATTTACGTGTAGGAAACCTTAGTTCAGTAAAATAAACAGTTTAGTACAATCAGTTATTACTTGTTTGCTTGGAACAGTCTTTACCTTTGTTCCCCAATATTTTCTTAAATATTAAAAGAATCAAGGATGCTCTGACTTTATTCTCAATCTAGAATGTTTGAGGAGAAAGAGACGCAAAGATTCCTTCTATTGTTTATTACAAAAATAGAAATCATGGTAGTATTCAATTACATCCTATGCAGAACAATTCTGCATAAAAGCATAAATAGTAATAACAGAATTAAAATAAGTTTCACCTGGAAAGGAAAACATTAGCCACTCTAAGGGAAATATAAAATTTCACTATGTATTCTGTTGTTACTAGGAACACTGTGCATATAAGTATGCCTAGCACTTGTGTCAGTCTATTATGCTTAATGTCACCTGTGTAGAGAGAACAGTCTATAGTGTTATCACTAAACACAATATTCAACATGATATGTCTCACGAGTCTATCATGTACACCCTTCACTAAAAGTCCCAATTAGTGCACTGTTCTTTGCAGTGATCAAGCGGCAGGTTTTGTAACACGGCCTGGCGGCACCACATGAAATTTTATATCCTGTAATTGCTTCGCATAGTGTTTGAAGAAAACTCTGGATGACTTCCATCCAGTATAAGCACGAAGGCTTTCAAATGACATAGTCTGAAAGAAATTCAGAGATGAGGAAACTCTTCTCGGACCATGACCTGCGGGTGTGCTGTCTAGATCCGCTATGCGTATAAAATAGGTAATTTTTTGCCTTAACTTTTCAAGAATAATGTTGAACCGGACGTCTTTACCCTGAAAAGCTGACCTAACTTAAAGTCTGAAGTTCTACGAAAATAGACCTTTAGGCATTCCACTGGGCAGAGGGATGCTTCTTCCTTCAGAGGGCAGATTCTTCAGGGGTAGCTCGTTCTTGGCGAGAAACGTCGGGTCCGGAAAGAGGTTCAGTTCTCCGGCGTCTGTGAACTGAATGTGGCCATCATCCCTAGAGAGGGCCTCTATTTTGCTAGCTCTGGCTCCTGAGGCTAGTGCCAATAAGAATATCACCTTTTGAGTTAAGTTTTTCAGCGAGTTATCCTCATTGTTCAGAGTTGATGCTAAGTGAAGAGCCTTATCCAAAGATCATGAAATGGGCTTTGGAGGAGCTGTGGGCCGAAGTTTAGCGCAGGCTTTTGGAATCTTGTTGAAGATTTCATTAGGAAAGTCTACCTGGAAGGCATGTAGTATTGGTCTGGCTAGGGCAAATTTACATGTAGTAAACGTGTTGGCTGCTAAACCTTGCTCATGAAGATGGATGAAGAAGGACAAGCAGAAATCCGTAGAAATCTCCTTAGGTTTCTTCGCCTTGACAAAGGCCACCCTTTTCTTCCAGGAACACTCATATTGTCTTCTTGTTGACTCTGACTTGTATTCTTCTAAGAAGTTAATACTGTCCCTAGAAATCCTAAACTGTTTCTTGACCGTTAGGGCGAGAAAATCTTGAGTTGAAGGTTCTGGGTTTGCTCTGATGATGCTGAGACAGTCAATTTCTGCACTTGCTGAGTCAGAACTGGGTCCGGCAACGGGATCAGCTTCAAGCGTAGTTCCATTATTAAAGTGAACCAAACACTGTTGGGCCACTATTGCTGCTATCCCTCGAACGGATCTCAGTTTGTGGAGGACTTTCAGCAGAAGGATGGTTGGAGGGAACAGGTAGGTATTAGACCACCTGTTCCAATATATGGACATTGCGTCTGTCGCTTCCGCCAGAGGATCCTCGTACGGGGCTACATACCGGAGTAACTTCCTATTGTCGCTCGTTGCGAAGAGATCTATCTGCAGTCCTGGGACTTTGCGTAATATGAAGGAGAATGATTTTGCGTCTAGGGACCATTCTGACTCTATCGGGTTGACCCTGGATAGAGTGTCCGCTGTCACATTGCGGAACCCTTGAAGGTGGACTGCTGATAAGTGCCATCTCTTCTTCTTCGCTAGATGGAGGATGGCCAGTATCACTTGATTTATGTGAAGCGATCTCGAGCCTTGTAGATTTAGGCATCTCATTACAACTTCGCTGTCTAGAACCAGACGGATGTGGATTGAGCAGGGAAGTTCCAGTTTCTCCAGAGAGGGAAGAACCACCATGGCTTCCAGAAAATTTATGTGGAAGGTCTTGAAGAGGGAAGACCAGGTTCCCTGGACTTTCCGATGATGAGAGGGACCTCCCCACCCCTCGTTTGAGGCGTCCGTGTGAACGGTGACTGCCGGTGGAGGTGGTTTCAGAGGTGCCTTGCTCATCAGGTTTTGGCTTCCGACCATGGTTTGAGTAGTGATCGCAACTGATTTGGAATCGGTCTTTGTAGATTTCTTCGAGCATTTGATGCTTAATTTCTCAAAACTCCTGATGCATCTCTTAATTGTGCTTTCAATATTAGATCTGTCACTGAGACAAATTGGAGAGACCCCAAGACTCTCTCCTGTTGCCTTCTTGATATCTTGTTGGATTGAAGAAGTCTCTTGACAGATCCTTCTATCTCTTTCCTCTTCTTTGATGGAATGGAAAGGCAGTGTGACTGTAAATCCCAGTGGACGCCCAGCCACTGGAACTTTTGAGCTGGAAATAGATGAGACTTTTCCAAGTTGATCTTGAATCCTAAGTGTTCCACGAAGTGGATCACTTGCTTAGAGGCTTGCCTGCACTCTTCCTCGGATGCTGCCCACACCAGCCAGTCGTCCAGGTAGGCTACTACCTGGATCCCCTTTAGGCGTAATTGATGAATGACTTCATTCGCAAGCTTGGTGAATACCCTTGGGGCTATGTTTAGACCAAAGGGCATGGCTCTGAAAACGTATATTCTTTTCTGTAGTTTGAACCATAGATAGGGGGAAACTTGACGGTTGATTGGAACATGCCAGTACGCATCCGTCACGTCTATGGAGATTGTGTATGCCCGTTTAGGCAAAAGGGTCCTTATGTGTTGAAGCGTCAGCATTCTGAATTTGTGGTTCACTATGAACTTGTTGAGTGGTGATAAGTCCAGAATGACTCTGAGCTTTACCGAATCCTTCTTCGGAACAAAAAACAGCCTTCCTTAGAATCTGATGGACTTTGCCTTCCGTATAACTCTTTTGTTCAGGAGTTCCAGAACATATTCTTCCAGAATGGGGGTTGAGTGCTGGAAGAATTGAGGAAAGTTTGGTGGAGTTGAGCTACAACTCCACCCTAGTCCTTTCTTGATTAGGCTGTGGGCCGGGGATCGAAGGTCCAACGATCCCGGAAGAGGAGAAGTCTCCCTCCTACCAGTAGCATCTCACTTGGAGTGCTGGTTAGAGGACTTGCCTCCTCGGCCACGTCCACCTTTGTTACCCCTACCTCTGAAGGGGCGTCTAGAGGATCCTCGAAAGGAACCTCGAGACTTTGGCCTGAAAGTCGTCGATTGACTTTCAAAGACCGGGGTGAACACCGGCGATTTGGTCGCCAGCTTTTTGGGGCACCAGTTGGAAGGTGGTGGTTGGTTGTGCCACCGTCTGAGGCCCCGTGGCCATGGGAAGTTATCGCTGTTTTCTAGGCCGAAAGGGCACTCTTGGTCGTTTTGATTTATTGTTCGGTCTGGGGACCCTCATCAGCGGAAGATTTTCTTTTTGAGGACAAGCCCCACTTTGAGAGGAGATTCCTGTTCCCCGTAGCGGCTTTGTCCACAACCTCTTTGACCACTTCGCTTGGGAAGAGGTCTTTTCCCCAGATATTGGAGGCTATGAGCTTCCTCGGTTCGTGTCTCACCGCAGCCGAGGCGAACACGAACTCTCTGCAAGCCCTTAGGACTTTGATAAAGTTGTACAAGTCCTTGGTGACTGTCGCCAAATGAGATTTGGCGAGGGACCATGTACATATCTTGGGTATCCGGGATGCTTTTTCTATAGTCTCTAAGCCAGTCTGTAGAGACATGGAAGCAGCAAAGACGTTCTTTAGTCTCTTGTTCCCTGCGCAGGAGAGACTCTGAAAGTTTCGGGAGGTCTTCACCGAACTGTCGTCCAGCAATATCTGCCTCCAGCTTCCCAACTGTGAAGGTGTTATGAACATCCTTCCAGTCCTTATCATCTGATGGAAAAGCAAGGGATAAGGGTCTACACTCCTCCAGTGTAGGGCAAGGTTTCCCTGCTTCGACTGCCTTTAAGGCTGCCTTAAGCCCTTTGTCCATAAAGGGGAAGGCACATTTGGGGTCAGCAATAAAGGACGGGTGCCTTTTGCTGAGAGCTGGCACCTTGGAACTAGTAAAGGCCCCTCTCTTTGCAGAGGTAGTTGTATATAAGGCCTGAGCCTTAGAGAGTTCAAGGACAATCGTCTCCTTCTGCCTCTGTTTCCTCCTTGGATGCAGCTTCCGTCCTTAGACGGACATAGCAGTCCGGGTAGGCCCCCTTTGCTGGGCCAAAACTCAATTTCCTCTACTGGGATAGTGCCCAGTTTTTCTCCGAGAGGAAGATCTTTTCCCCCCGACATTGGCATATGCTCTGCATATCTCCAAGGGGTTAACGTCAGAGAAAGCGGGGGAGATCCTTGACGTTTAGCTTCTTCGGGGCTAAACGCGTTGCAACCAGCTGATGCATTTCCGTCCGAAGAGAAGATTCTTTCTCAGGACGATTTCTTCTGATTGTCCTGCACCATAGACAGCAGCGAGTGCAACGTACTCGTGATAGAATCTAACTGGGGTACAGTAGATGAAGTCGAAGGCACCGGCTCAGTCTCCGTGGCAGATGATACCAAAATTAATTCGGTCTCATCGACTTCAACATCAGGAGGTACGTCATCCTCCTGTTCCAGTTCTTCCAGTAGGAGATTGTTTCTCAGTCTCCTCTGAGACAACCGACATGTTGTCATCTAAATGGATGCTCCTTCAAGGCGTCCGAAACAACAGATTCCATCAGAATCTGTACTAGGGGAATCTTAGGTTAAGCCTGGGGGAATGATTGCATCCGCAATGCCCTAGGGAAAAGACAGTCCCTCATCCTCTCATTAGGAAGCTATGGGCCAAAGGTGTTCTTCTGAAAACCCGTGACCCATTTTCGCAGCGTGTCCCTTGCTGCATCCCTTGACTCAGTAGACTTTTGATCATCAAAAGCCTCTTTTACCAGTTTGTCACAAACGGTACATACCTTTGGGTCCCAGTATTTGAGAGCCCCCTTGGTGACTGCGCAGCTACGGACCCTGCAAAAGCTGTTCCTGCACTCGGGATGCTCCTCCTGTAAAGAAAGACTGCATATAAGTAAATATTTGATGAAATTCTCAGCGTACATTTTTTTTTCTTTTTTTTTTCTTTTTTTTTTATATACATTAGCTTGGATAGAGTAAGCTGGAAAATAGGAAAGACACCTACTTGTGTTTCCTGTCCAGCCCATTGCTATGACCTCCTCCAATATTGATCAATAAATTCGTGAATTTTGTATGGGAAGAAAATATCCTTTGATATAAAGTGTTCTTCTTAACAAAATGTCCCAGGTTCAATATTGGGGGTAAATTAATGGTTGATAACCATTAAGAGGTAAAGAGGATCATTCTCTTATATGTGATGGTCTCACAGTAGGCTGCCCATGAAGCACCTTGTAGGTTGGAAAAAAACATTTTGGGCTACAGCACTGACTGGCGGCGGTATGCAGACAGACCTGCCGAGCCTGCCGGCACATGCCGGGCCTGCCGACATATGCCGGCCCTATTCTGAGCTATTAAAGGCAGTTACTGTCTTCAGATCTATACTATGGGTAGCCGACTGCCGGCCGACAACTTAGTTGCCGGCCACTTGTCATAGTATGTTTATTGTCGTTGGGGTCATAGCTCAGGGACACCCCCGGCAAGTGGCGGCAGAGTAACTGCCGGCCGACTGACGACCAACATGGCCGCCGACAGCTACAAGCTGGCGGCGGCCGCCCAGTATAAGGAAAGGTAGAGAAAAGAGAGAGGATGGGGGAAGGCAAAGGCTCAGCCTTGCCGGCCTACATCCCGAATGAGGGTTCAAGTGGAAGGGGGAATTGTATTCGGGTTTCCACCCAACCATATCCCATCCATATGGGCTATGGAAGGCAGTCCAAGGGAGGACTGAAGAACACTCTAGTGAATATGAGGGTACCTGCTGGCAGTCGGCCCAGCCGGCAGCAGACAGGGAACCTTCATGCCAGTTCTATAGATTACCCTTAGGGTCAAATATAGAATGGCGGCCAGGGAGGGTGATGGTTCATCCAACACAAAAGAGACAGCGGGGAAGGGGGAAAAGTCCTATAAGTAAGGTAATACCCGAAAGCATTACCCAACTTAAAGGATTCTGATCTCATAAGGTAACCTCAAGTAGGGGAAATCCTTTCCCCCGGTTGGGTAGACAAGTGAGAAAAGCGGCCATAGGACACAATCTCGCAAGAGAACAGAATCTCGTACCAGGTATCTTAGACAATGAAGAAATAAATTCTTCGGTGTAAGATCACTAGCACAGGACTGTCTGCTAGACCGAGGAAGGAGGAATTGTAAAACAAAAACCTCCACGTAAGGTCTAGGGAGGCCTAAACTCCTGTATAGACAACTTAACCTGACTTGGGAAAACATTTCCCCGAGACAGTAAGATGCCTAACACAAACTTTACTCTGATCTCCCGTTCTAACTAAAAAAAACCGACTCAGTGGTTAAGAGAAAGAAACGAAAAACCCCAGTAAACTTTGCCAGAACTCAGTTCACAGCAAAGGCAACTGAGGGTAGCCTAGGCTTATCAGAGGGAAGGGGAATTGCTCTTAAATCTCGTCAAGAGATTGGTATCGACTTAGAAGGTATAGGAGGTATCAACCTCGCCTTAGAAGACAATACAAGAGCAATTGGGGACATGTATGAAGTATACTAAAGCCCCTAGGCTAGTAAGTCTAGGAGCATAGAGAATCGTTCACTAAAACTCTCTTGTATACTATCTTGTAAGAGGAAAATTTATGTAGTAATATCCTAATTGTATAAAATATTGCCTGAGCTTCAATAAAACTTCACCCGGAAGGTTATATCATGTATGAAGTGTGTAGGTACCTAGGCTAGGAAGCCTAGCACTCGTGAGGCTCGAACATA
>NC_090730.1:41882836-41885336 GCF_036898095.1 Palaemon carinicauda
TATATATATATATATATATATATATATATATATATATATATATATATATATATATATATATACATATATATATATATATATATATATATATATATATATATATATATATATATATATATATATATATTTACCATATGCATCTATTCAGCGTTACACTGACGTTCATTATTGTAAATTTAATACCTTTATTCAAAACATTCCAAATTTGACACCCCCACCTGCCCTGTTTTCTTTTCGAAGTCTATAAGTTTTCCTATTTTTAGTTTTAGTTAAAAAAAAATTCACACGTGTGCAGTTAACCCATAGTGCAGACTTTAAAATGTTTAATTATTTTGATATATATATTTACTTTTTTTTCTCTTTTGCATCATAATTATCACAAGCTGTTCATTTCCCAAAATAAAACCAGTAGGTTGGCCAGGGCACTAGCTGCCCAGTGAGATATTACCGCTAGAGAGTTATGGGGTCCTTTGATTGGCCAGACAGTACTACATTGGATCCTTCTCTCTGGTTACGGTTCTTTCGCTTTGCCTACACATACACCGAATAGTCTGGCCTATTCTATACAGATTCTCCTCTGTCCTCATACACCTGACAACACTGAGATCACCAAACAATTCTTCTTCACCCAAGGGGTCAACTTGTGTACTGTAATTGTTCAATGGGTACTTACCTCTGGGTAAGGGTAGAAGAGACTCTTTAGCTATGGTAAGCAGCTCCTCTAGGAGAAGGACACTCCAAAATCAAACCATTGTTCTCTAGTCTCGGGTAGTGCCATAGCCTCTGTACCATGGTCTTCCAGTGTCTTGGGTTCAAGTTCCCTTGCTTGAGGGTACACTCGGGCACACTATTCTATCTAATTTCTCTTCCTCTTATTTTGTTAAAGTTTTTATAGTTTGTATTAGAAATATTTATTTTAGTGTTACTGTTATTAGAAATATTTTATTTTTCCTTGTTTCCGTTCCTCACTGGCCTATTTTCCCTGTTGGGGCCCCTGGCTTTATAGCATCCTGCTTTTCCAAATAGGGTTGTAGCTTAGCAATTACTAATAATAATAATAATAATAATAATAATAATAATAATAATAATAATAATAATAATAATAATAATAATTGTACTTTTTATGAGTTGGGAAATCGCAGAGTTTTATAAAAAATTAGTTCCATGTGAGACGAGTTCATCGAATGGTCCGTTATCATGCAGCAGGGCGAAGGAACTATATTACAACTGAATCACCAATCTACAATTGTGTTTATATATATATATATATATATATATATATATATATATATATATATATATATATATATATATATATATATAGGCCTTTTTTACATATAATTATAGCTCCTATTTATACATATAGTCAATCGATGTATAATGTTATCATTAATAGCATAAACCATGGGATTCTCCTCTCTTAGAATTTGTAAGTATTATGCACTATAGAAGCAGTCTTAGGTTTGTTAGCCGGGATATTTTAAGAGCGAAGCGTAACGGCAGTCTTCGTTAAATAGACTAAATCAAGAGCAATACCCATGGATGTAAAATAAAAGTGACTATCTCCTGCTCAATATATATATATATATATATATATATATATATATATATATATATATATATATATATATATATATATATATATATATATATATATATATATATATATATATATATATATAGATAGATAGATAGAGAGATAGATAGATTGATATATATATATATATATATATATATATATATATATATATATATATATATATATATATATATATATATATATATATATATATATATATATATGTATATGTATATATATATATATATATATATATATATATATATATATATATATATACACGGTATATATATATATATATATATATATATATATATGTATATATATATATATATATATATATATATATATATATATATATATATATATATATATATATATATACATGTTTGTGTGTGTGTGTCTGTGTGTGTGTGGGTGTGTGAGTGTGTGTGTGTGTGTGTGTGTGTGTGTGTATGGTAAAATCCTTTTTTCCTCTCATTGTTATCCGGTGTCTGTGGGCGATCGGTTGAGAAATATCACCTGCCAAACTACTTTTATGGGGCAGAGATATTGATCTTTATTTAGGATACTTATGAAATATGTTATTGTCTATTGGCGTGACGAAGAAGCGTCCATTTATAGTTTATATTTTACAAAGAGGATTATCTAATATTTATTGAATTACTGCAGATAAATAGCAGCTGTTAGTTGTTAGCTGATACTGCAGTCAACGGCACCAACTGCGAAAAATTAAAACGAATACACTCACAATATAATAAGAAATCGATTAAAATTGAATGAACTCGTTAAGAAATATTAAAAGTTATTGAATTTGGCTTAATGGGGCCAAACATGAATACACATGAAATTAGTAATTTTTTTTCGAGTCTTTTTAAAAGATAAAGGCATCATGATCATTGTCTGAAATAGTATTACACA
>NC_090730.1:41892836-41927836 GCF_036898095.1 Palaemon carinicauda
AGGGCTACAATATCACTAACCCTGGCCCCAGACGCGAGTGCAAATAGGAAAATAACTTTTTGTGTCAAATCCTTTAACGCACACTCTTCATTGCACAACAGAGAAGTGAAATGAAGAACTTTTGTCTAAAGACCATGAAATGGCCTTTGGAGGTGCTGAAGGTCTGAGCCTAGCGCAGGCTTTCGGAACTTTATTAAAGATCTCGTTACCTAGGTCGACCTGGAAGGCATATAGAATGGGTCTTGTCAAAGCAGACTTACTCGCTGAAATCGTGTTAGCTGCCAATCCTTGACCAAGGATGTGGATGAAGAAAGATAAGCAGAAGTCTGTCGAGATCTCCTGCGGATTCTTCGCCTTGACAAAGGCCACCCATTTTCTCCAAGATGACTCATATTGCCTTCTAGTAGATTTGCACTTATATTCCTCTAGGAAGTCTATGCTGGCTTTCGAAATCCCGAAACGCTTTCTCACTGCTAGGGAGAGAAAATCATGAGCTGCAGTGTCCGAGTTTTCTGTAATGAAGCGCAGACAGTCGACTTCTGGACTCGCTGGGTCAGAACTGGATCTGGTAGCGGTACAAACTTCAGCTGTAGTTCCAATGACAGGAGGAACCACACGCTGTTCGGCCACTTGTAGGCTACTATTGCCGCTACCCCCTTGAAGGATCTCAGTTTGTTGAGGACCCTCAACAGAAGGTTGTGAAGAGGGAACAGATAAATCCTGGACCTTCTGTTCCAGTTGAGGAACATCACGTCCACTGCTTCCGCTAAGGGGTCCTCGTACGGGGACACGTACAGGGGCAACTTCTTGTTGTCTTTCGTCGCAAAGAGGTCTATCTGCAGTTCTGGGACTTGATTCAGAATGAAGGAGAATGATCCTGCGTCTAAGGATCATTCCAACTCTATCGGTGTGAACCTGGATAGAGCGTCCACTGTCACATTGCGGACTCCTTGAAGGTGAACTGCCGACAGGTACCACTTCTTCTTTTCCGCAAATCGGAAGATGGCCAACATCACCAGGTTGAGAGGTGGTGACCTCGATCCTTGTTGATTCAAGCATCTCACAACTACCTCGCTGTCTATCACCAACCTTATGTGGACCGAGTGATGCGGGGAAACTTTCTTTAAGGTAAGGAGCACTGCCATAGCTTCTAGAAAGTTTATGTGAAAGGTCTTGAATAGCTTGGACCAAGTCCCCTGGACTTTTTTCCGATGAGAGTGACCTCCCCATCCCTCCTTCGAGGCGTCTGAGTGAATCGTCACCGACGGGGGAGGTGGCTGAAGAAGAACCGACTTCTTTAGAAGTCTGGCTTGGGACCAAGGCCTGAGAAGAGTACGTAGCCGAAGCGGAACTGGTCTTCTCAGATCTCTTCGCACGATGGATGCATAACTTCTCCAAACTCCGGTTGCATCCTTTAGCTGTGCTCTTAGCACTGGGTCTGTCACCGAAGCAAACTGGAGAGAGCTCAGTACCCTCTCTTGTTCGCGTCTTGATGTCCTTTCGGAATCTAGAAGTCTCTTGACAGAACCCGCTATCTCCTTCCTTTTCTTTGCCGAGATGGAGAAACGGTGTGACAAAAGGTCCCAGTGGATTCCCAGCCACTGGAACTTTTGAGATGGAGAAAGTCGAGACTTTTATCTGTTGATCTTGAAACCTAGGTACTGTAGGAACTAGATCACTTGACTGGAAGCTTGCAAGCATTCTGTCTCGGATGCTGCCCACACCAACCAGTCGTCCAGGTAGGCTACTACCTGAATTCTCTTTAGGCGTAATTGTTTGAGAGCTACGCTCGCAAGCTTCGTAAAAATCCTTGGGGCTATGTTTAGCCCGAATGGCATGGCTCTGAAGGCGTATAGTCTTCGTTGTAGCCTGAACCCTAGGTAGGGGGAGAGTCGACGGTTGATTGGAATGTGCCAATAGGCGTCTGACAGGTCTATAGAGACGGAATATGCCCTCTTGGGCAGTAAGGTCCTTATGTGTTGCAGTGTTAGCATCTTGAATTTGTAATACACTATGAACTTGTTGAGTGGCGACAAGTCCAGAATGACTCTGAGCTTTTCCGAGTCTTTCTTGGGAACACAAAACAGCCTCCCTTGGAATTTGATGGACTTCACCTTTCGTATCACATTTTTCTCCAACAGTTCTTGAATGTACTCCTCCAGAACGGGGGTGGAGTGTTGGAAAACCCGAAGGCCCGGGGTTGGAGTGCTGTACCAGCTCCAGCCCAGTCCATTCTTGAGTAGGCTGTGGGCCCAGGGATCGAAGGTCCATCGATCCCGAAATTTCAGAAGTCTCCCTCCTACCGGTATCATCCCGCTTGGACTGCCGTCCCGAGGTCTTGCCTCCCTGACCACGACCACCCCTGAATCCCCTTCCCCTTGAGGGGCGCCCAGACGAGCCTCTGGCTGCCCCTCTAGGCTTTGCTCGAAAGGAAGTAGACTGCCCTTCGAACGATGGGGTGAATGCCGTGGACTGTGTCGACACGGCCTGGGGTACCCACTGAAAAGTGGTCGGGGTTTGTGCCACGATCTGGGGCACTGGAGGCAATGGCAATTGCAGTTGCTGTTGCTGTCTAAAAGGCTTGGCTGGCCGACACGGTAGCCTAGTCCTCATAGTCTTCCTTTTTGGTTGAGGACCTTCATCCGGGGAAGACTTTCTTTTGATAGCCAGGCCCCACTTCTGAAGAAGGTTTCTATTCTCCAAGGCGGCCTTATCAACTACTTCTTTGACCAAATCGGTAGGGAAAAGGTCTTTGCCCCAAATGTTGGAGGAGATTAGTTTCCTTGGCTCGTGCCTCACCGTACCCGAGGTGAACACGAACTCCCTACAAGCTCTCCTCGCCTTGACGAAGCCATAAAGGTCCTTCGTCACTGTGGCCAGATGAGTCTTGGCCACCACCATGAACATTTCATGGACCTTGGGGTCACTTGCCATCGTCTCAAGAATAGTCTGAAGAGACATTGAGGCCGCCAGTCTTTCTTTTGTCTCGAACTCTCTCTGCAAGAGAAAGTAAGACAGCTTAGGGAGGTCCTCGCCGAACTGACGTCCGGCGATATCAGCCTCCAACTTCCTACTGAGAACGTAAGATGGACGTCCTTCCAGTCTTTGTGGTCCATAGGTAGGGCCAGCGACAAGGGTTTACACTCCTTCAGGGAGGGGCAAGGCTTGTCGGCCTCGACTGCTTTTAGTACAGCCGCAAACCCTTTCTGTAAAAAGGGGAAGGCTCTAGCAGGAGAGGACACAAAGGAAGGGAGCTTCTTGCTCAATGCAGCTACTTTTGAGTTAGAGAAGCCCCTCTCTTTCAACGAGGATGAAAGCAGAGCTTGAGCCTTAGTATGGTCCATCATTATGACCACCTTCGGCTCTGTCTCCTCCTTTGAAGCTGGTTCCTTCCTCAGCCGGACACATGGTTTAGCATCTGAGCACAAGGGAAGGTCTTTCAAATTGAGCCTTTTCTGGGGCCCATGTGATTCTGCAAGGCTCTGCATCCGCAGTTCCATTGCAGCCGCCTTCTCCTGATTCTCCTTCTGCATTTGTTGGATCATTCCAACAATAGAAGAGAGGGCCTGTCCCAGCTCTACTGGGAGACCGGCCGATGTTGAGGGAATAGGCTCCGGAATCTGAACCGGAGTAGCCGACACCTCGTCGACCTCTTCCTCTACGACGTCCGGGGCTTGAACTTCATCCTGGCCTTCTGCCAGGAGGTCTTCTTCCAAATGCTCGTCCACGTCAGACATCCTGTCATCTAACTGGATGTCTTGCATCGCGACCGCGACTTCAGCATCCACCTGGATCTGACTTTGGGGGATCTCCTCTTGAGGCTGGGGAATCACAGCATCAGCTGATGCCTTAGGGAAAAGATACGCCCTCATCTTCTCACTTGGAAGATAAGGGCCAGAGGTGTTCTTTTGGAAGCTCCTTACCCAGGTACGAAGCTTCTCCCTTGCTATATCCCTTGATTCCGCCGTCCTAGGGGAATCAAAGGCCTCAGTAATCAGGTTAGTGCACACAGTACTTACCTGAGGGTCCCAATACTGGAGATCATCCTTGGAGACAGCGCATGCTGCGTGTCTCCTACAAAACTCATGTCCGCAGAGATTCTTGCTGCGGACGTTGCAGAAAACATTTCCGCACTTCGGAAGGTCCTCCTGTAAAGAGAAGAAATTTCCATGAGTATCAAGTGAACTATGTATCACTGGATATGCATAGTATAGCATAACAATTCAGAAAGGAAAGACACACACTTGTGTTTCCCTCACAACCCATTGTTGCAGTCTTCCAGATAATAAAATCAAATGGTTAATCTCTTCTAGAGTAACCAATGAAAAGTTTCCAGAGGAAACAGGTGGAGCTCACACCTAAGCAATGATTTTAAAATCCTGGATAATAGACAGGAAAGAACTCACTTTCCTATCTGTAGGGCAACAGCAAAGGACTTGTGCAAGAAAACACAAAAGTGTTAGAACACACAGTGCTGTACCAAAACCCATACTATAGTTTTCTTCTTACAGTATATGTTATATTGAAGAATACTGGTACAGTATAGAAGGTTACGTGCCGGCCGGCACACAACATGACTAGCTTTAAAGTATACTACTTAACAGCTATAAGGCGGCAGAACTCTGGTTCAAATGCATGTGCCGGCCGGCAGCAATTGCCGGCCGGCAATAGCCAATGCCGGCCGGCAACTACACAAGGTAGTACCCAGCTGCCGGCCACACTCTTGGTGACCGGCAGACAAGGGCTGACATTAGCCGGCCGGCAAAGGTACAGGACCGATGCCAGTCGGCAGCAAAAGAACCAGAGGACTACACCCGCCCGGCTGCCGGCCTCATAGGCCGGCAGCCGGGTCGGGTACAGCACTAGAAGAAAATAGGATGGATGCCGGGATAAGAGTGTACACTACCTCCAAGCCCGGCAATCCGAAAGAGTGCATATAAGGAAGGGGAGAATCAAATTCAGGCTTCCTGACAAATGCTCTCTGGCTCTACAGGCAGGCATGGAAGAGGGACCAAGGGAGGTCCGGGCAGCACTCAAAATATAAGACCCTTGCCGGCCGGCAGACTCTGCCGGCCGGCAAGGGGCTGAGTCAATCCCACATCCTAACCTATTCTAGGTCCAAATGTAGAACGACGCACAGTACTGTAATGGCTAGGCCATTACGGAGATAGAGGGGGAAGGGACAAAAGAGGGTCCTACCAACCTTGCTTTAGTGACGGATCACCCGCAGCCAAGAAACTTATCTCAGCGTAAGGGAGATCCAAGGGGGGAGGCCAGCAATACTTGCCAGATCCCAGAGCACCAAAGCAAGGAAGGTGTTGCTACTCCCAGGGAAAGAAACTTATCCTCCCCCGAGAACAGCAACAAGGACTAGTCTGGTAGATCACAAAAGAAGGAATCATATCCACAGAAACCTTCGGTAGTGACCTAAGGAGGCTAAGCCACCTTTGTCTGTGTCAGGCCAGCGAGGGAGACTCTACCCCAAGCCAGACAAACACAGACTCAGACTAAAAAACTCTGTTGTTCTGTCCCTCTTTGAACCAGACTTACTGGAACAGGAAGGTACAGTAACACCCCAGTATAGTTTTATCGAAAATAAATTCGGAAAAAACCACTTAGGGATAAGCCCAAGGCTTAAACAGAGGGAAAGGGATTGCATACCTTCTCCGAAGAAAAGAAAGCAACCGGGGAGTATGAGAAAGTATACTAAGGCTCCATAAGCAACTTAGCCTAGGCACCAAGAGAATCGATTACTTAAATCACCGAAACTCACTCGTATACTATCTTGGAAATATTCCACACAATCTTAAATGTATAAAACATAGCCTAAAGCTTAAATAAAATTTTAATACACTCGGAAAAACCAAAATCATGCATGAAGTACTAGGACCAAACGACTAGGCTACATGGCCTAGCGTAGGCCAGAATGGCGAATACTTCGCCAAAATAATACTAAGCACGAAAGGAAATCCTATGTAATGCTAAATAGCTAAATTTTATTAAAGCAAAACAACCGGGAATATCGCTCTGACTAACTATACTTATACCTAGCGAGCGACAGCGTCCATGACGCCTCCGGTAGGCTACGGCTCTTGTAACAAAGATTAAACCTATTAATCACTCAAAAATTTACCAAGAGCCTACATTTATACATAAAAGACATGGTACTCAACTTATCAGAGGCCGACAAAGACGGAGAAGCCATGAAAAGCAGAATAAATCCAAGATTTGCGAGAAACACAGGAAAAAACACCGAGTTGCTAAGCTACGCAAAAAGGAATACAGATGGCGCCAGGATTGGCGCCAGGCACGCTTACGAATCGGGAGATAGGGAGCCTTGGGAGCGGCTCCCCCTTTTTCTTTCCCGAATTCGTTTCTTGCCAATTGCCCCCTGCGAGACGAAATCTCTGTTCGGGATGCAGATTGCCATGTGGCGTGTCAAGAATACGTCCTCTGATATGTCGCGATATCCCTTTCAGGAGGGATATTCGCTCCATGAGTTAGAATTCTGGTACCTTAAGGTAAATTCTCTGGGAATATCGCCGTAGTTGTAATATACCCTAGGAAGCTACCCTATAGGAACTTCCATCAGGACGACATGGCTTGAGCCCAAATATATATATATATATATATATATATATATATATATATATATATATATATATATATATATATATATATATATATATATATTTATATATATATATATATATATATATATATATATATATATATATATATATATATATATATATATATATATATATATATGACGGGCTTTTCAAGCAAATGTATGAATTTGCTCTCTTCCTCTTCCGTTTATGATTGTGAATGTCTAATTTTCTTTATTGAAACCACGAAAAGAGAAATAACAAAGAAACATTTGCAATCACGGTAATGATTTGATGGATGGTCTTATTTTTTTTTTCTTAAGGAAAATACCCAATAGGAGGGATATTTAGCACTTACTGAAAAGAAAGATTGAGTTACACAATTTGAATACAGTACTAAGTTTAAACCACATTTCTTTATTTCTTATATCATTGACATACAGTATGTCAAAAATATCTTGACTATATACTAAATACGGTTATGGTTATGATAAAAGCATATCCAGAGGGTTATTTTGTTCATTTCAAATAGATTATACAAGGTCTATATCATGTGGCAACGTTGAATTCAAATATTTTATCTATGAAAAGATTTACGATGATACATTTTATACTGCAATTGTTACCGTAAACCATAATTGCCCGCATAACAATTTCAGTTTAAGATTGATGACGGAGGAAGTGTTGAAGCAAAAATATCTTATGTTTGGTAGAGCGATTTTACCAAAGATTGATTTAATTTGATTACTAAAATTCAAGCCATGTGATATTCTGTTGAACGTTTGCATTAAAAAATAACGGTAAATGGCTAGCAACCTTTATTCCAGGATTTTTACCATCGTAAAAAACGGATATATTAACGTTTAGGAGTGATATTACGGTCACCAATCCATAAAAAATAATAACAAAGTATGGTAAAGTTTTGGTCGCCTGTATTTTACTGTATTTTTACGGAAAATTTTCGATTAAAGTTACGATTTTTTTTAACAGTGTAAGGTGAATGAGTTGGTTGGGTGCAACATGTGAAACTCCAGCAATTGCACCAGAAAGTGAAGGTTAAGAGGCTGGACAGCAAGATGAGGGAACAGATGTAGGAATGTTGGTCAAGTAGAAGGCTAAAAGGTAGTTGCACCTAGGAACCGAAGGGACGATATAAAGACCCTTTAGTAATACCTCCAGTGCATCACTAAAGTTTCACCGATGGTGCCTTCCCCTTACATGATTCTGGCCCAAGGAAATATGTTATTGAGAGGAAAATCCTCCCTTGCTGCTTTCCGCAATCTCTTCATCATCATTAACTTGGCTCCATTCCATAAAATCTGGAATGAGGTATGCGAGGTATAAATCCTTACCTGGAAAGAAAGTTTAGTTGTGCCAATTTTGCTAATTTTCTTATGTAAAGCCAAATGATATGAGATGAAAGAAGGAGAAATATATATTCCAATTAACATGATGAAATAGTCAATTGTTTTGTTAGCATGTGGCCAAAATACCTACACAATTGATACAATTGTAACCAGATTGTGTTTGAGTGTTGTTGAGTGTACGAGGAATTAGAATATGTAAGAAAACTGCCAGACTATTCGAAATATGTGTAGGGAAGGAAAATATGGGTAATATTGAGAATATGTTTCACTTCTATGAGAGAAGCCGATTATCGTAAATTATCAAGATTTTTTTTCATATTGAAACCTTTACCGATCTTACAGGTTTAAAGAACTTACTGTAGGTCGACTGCTTTTTTCTTCCATCACCCATAAACGAATACCTAATGGCACCACTTATCTATGACTCCCCGGATCAACCAAGAAGTAGGTTCTATGAGCAAAAGAGAAAACCCCACGCAAGACGTTGGGAGACTGTAATAGGAATCTTTTACATTCCTCAAGTACTCCTCGGAGTAATCTCTACAACCTCAGCCTCTTCGGATATTATCTCGTTAGAGGGAGCCAGTCGTGAAATCAGATATTCTATGATCGTTGGGCTCAGGAATTGGGTTTGAAGGCGTTTGTCTTTTTTCTGATTATATCTTTAAAAAAACATAACTGTTCTCATCATCATGATTATCTTTTTCGTTGTTTGATTTCACTAACATTGCTTTTGCCGAAATGAAACTTATAGAAGCAAACATATTATTAGTTTTAAAACAAAAACAACAAAAACCAACATATTTGATCCAAAATAATCTTCAACAATAGATCAGGGTAAGATGTACTTCAGAAAAGTAATATTTCATCTCTAAGCCATCTACCTACATATCAGGCATATCAGGTGCCATTAGAATCAGGGAAACTATTTTTTCTTTTGTTAAATTGACCTATGCCCTCAAAAAAAAAGGAGAAGAAAAAGAAAACACTCAAAGCAAAATCTTTAACACTGACTCAGATTTCGAAGAAAATATAGATTTAATAGTAAAAAATGAACTAATATTTCTGTTTTTTAATTTAACAGAGAAAAAAATGGGACGAAAGAAATTAGTTCATAATGGATATTTATTCTATCATAACTGAACGAATGGAGGAAAACATATTGGAAGTGTGATAAATATCCCCAAATTAAATTGACCTACAGAAAATGTTTAAGGCCAATAAATTTTTAGAAAGTAAATACGAACCCTAACTCTACCAACATACTTACACCTCATTAAACTGTGTGTAAAGAACACTTGACTTCAAAGCAAGGATATGAAAAATACACTACTTGGTAAAAGAACAGCCATGATTAGGTAATAATTCGAGCAGGATCTTGGGTAATTATAATTTCAGGGTCAAAAGACTAGATTTACTGGAGGTAATTATGGAGGAAGATTCAAGATTGCAATTTTATTCTGATATTTTTCCCTAGAAATTTTTTTGTATAAATTTAGCTTTACAACATCATTATTTTGTACTCTAATCAACAGGCAACACCTTATAATATATATGCTGCTTGTATAGACAGTATATATATATATATATATATATATATATATATATATATATATATATATATATATATATATATATATATATATGTGTGTGTGTGTGTGTGTGTGTGTGTGTGTGTGTGTATAAATGTGTATATTATATACAGTATGTTATACGCACATATTTATGGTTATGTTTGATAAGTATTAGACATAA
Source organism: Palaemon carinicauda (assembly GCF_036898095.1). Taxonomy (NCBI): domain Eukaryota; kingdom Metazoa; phylum Arthropoda; class Malacostraca; order Decapoda; family Palaemonidae; genus Palaemon; species Palaemon carinicauda. Next base: position 41,902,570 of record NC_090730.1, read on the forward strand.
ATGCCACTGAGAAAGATTCATATTTTATTATCATATCTTTCCATTCATAATAATTATTATTAGTTGCAATTATTGTTGTTTGTGTTCTTAATTAACATTACTATTACCAAATATCAAATTTCTAGTTAAAAAGTGGATGAGAGAGAGAGAGAGAGAGAGAGAGAGAGAGAGAGAGAGAGAGAGAGAGAGATCCGAACCATTTTATGCATGGCTGACACCTCAGAAGTGTTCCAGCCATTCACCTCGGGACAAAGCCCATTGGGGTCCAGATGGTTGCCCTTTAATTAGCCCGAGCAAAAAGGAGGCCAATTTTTCTGCCAAGCAAACAATGGAAGGTGAGGTTGGCCATATACGGGTTCCTTCTCGATGGCTTTCCACTCCATGATGTAGCATCAAAGGAAGCATAGAAGAACCGCCTATTCCAATCTCTTCTTCCCGAGAAGGTGAAATCGCTCATGGTAGTTCAAAGGGAACTCCTGGAAAGTCTAAGGGCTATGGAGCCGTGCCATATTATTTTCTTTGTTCCGGGATTGGAGTTCATAGGTTATATTGGAAAAAGAATTTATGATCAGAATAGTTCTGAGAAATGTAAGATTACGACGTCTTAAAAATAACCATAAAAGTTTTCTTTTTTCTTAATCAAAGGAACCTCTGTTCATGACAACTCTACACAATTTATGAAGTAATTGCATGAAATCTCGAGCGTATTTCAAAGGGGATTTATCCTGAGATATATTAGTTTTCACGAAAAGTAAGTAGTTGAAAGTTGGTGAATAGATGAAAGGAATGGATTTATTATTCAATCTATCAATAAAATATTCAGCTTGCTATGTATGGCGTAAGCTCGATCAATATCTATAATTGATTTTCAAAACGAATAGCGGCCTTAAACCGAGTGACGTCGCGAACGAAGATTGAGCACCAGAAATTCTACTTTTTTTTTTTTTTTTTTTTTTTTATCTGAAATCCATACTATAATCGTTACAAATGGTGAAGGTCAAAATTAAATTTTTGTAAATGACCTCATCTCCTTGACTGCAACTTTCTCTCGTCTTTATCTAAAATCAATGTTAAACTACCAATATAAACAGAATGAGATTTTATCAATGCATTGCAAGCCAGTGTTTTGATCAACCACCAAAATATTCTGGCAAGAAATTGGATTTGATATTTTCTTCCAGAAGTGATTGATAGGAAGAACAAAGTTCATTGTGAATGTCAATGACATGAATAAATTAAGGGAAAAATTAAAAAGAAGAAAATTGCAAAGCCTTATTTAACGGTGTGGGTCATCTTTTTGGCTCCAAACAACCGTAAAGAAAAAAAAGAAAGACTTTTCTTACACGGGTGTATGTTTTTAAGCTAATGGGATGAACTGGCGCACTTGAAGGATGAAGTCCTTTATTAATGATCCGTTCAAAACAAAAGGAAATCAAAGGATCTTACCAAAACATGGCAAACAATGTTTAGGTCTATTTTTGGTTTAAGGGTGTGAAGAAAATGTAAAATATTTTCCTATGAGAAAACTGATAAAATTTAGTTTTAACCTTTAAGCTAAGAAAGAAAATACACAGTCAGATAATTTCGTCTAATTTACTAATTGCAAACCAGCTCATCATAAGCAGAAATAGCTTAAGAATCCTAATTCAATCCTGGTACGTGATAAACTTCGTGATGAGAAACTTGAATTTGCCTTGGGAGTTCCGGGCTGATTGGCACTTATTTGATTATCAAACGGCTTTGAAGGTCGCAAAGTTTTGCCATAAGGACAAATAAACAGAAAACAAGCAGATGTAATGACAGGGATGCCAGAGGATATCATTTTCACGTATATGGAATCTTCTAGGTATAAACTTTTGAGATAAATTTTCGATGATGTTGACAGATTAATAGTTTTAGTTTTGCTAACAAGATTTCCGTCAACGAAAATATTTCTTACAATGTCTTTATAAGTAATTTCTCCTCTTAGTTGCTTCTTCATATACTGTACTTAATCAATCCTTTTTTAGATGCTCTTTCATAATTTTTTCCTTTTCTTTTGTACAAAAAATTTACTGATCTACCTACATGTTGGTTGCCACCTTCTATATTGTCATCATTCGGACATTTCTGTAAAGTGTCTTTTTCTTAATATCTCCTCTTTTTTACGAATAATTTAACCGTCTACCTACGTGATTAGGATGACAATAACTTAGTCATAATGAATAAAAATAGAAAGCAGAGTATAATTTGTAAATAAATCTCTTATCTTTAAGTAGGATATGTTGAATTCCTTTACTGTAAACATGATTCTTTTAGGAGCAGACAAAAACAAAATAAAGTACATATCTCGTCAACTCTCACGTAGTAGATAATTTCGAAGATTATTGCAAATTGCTGGAAAATTCAACAATTTTATTCTTATCTGAGATTGGCTCTTTACCATAGCTATGTACCTCTTTTGAATTTTCGTCAAACCGAAGAATTATTTAGGAAGTATTCTTGCTCGATATGAAAACCTTACAAGAAATTCAGTTTCTCTTATGAAAATTATTTTGAGAATTTTATTTTCTCCCAGCTACAGAAACTCCTTATAGAATTTGAATTTCACTTACATCTGAAAAAGCTGCTGGGAATCCTTAAAATTTTCATTATATACCGAGTATAAAATTTGTTTCAGAAGTATTAAATTCATACGTCAGCTTTGTCTTTTCATTAGATCTGAACATGCTTTGGAGAATTTAACGGGTTTATATTTATTTATCAGATTGCTTTTCAGAATGTAGCTTATTCAAATATTACTCTTCGTATCCTAGTAGATTATACTAGACATGGCAAAACGCCATATATCGAAGTTAGATATATCATAATTTTTACCCTTGACCATCTGTTTTTCCGTGGGTTACACTGATATCTTAAGAAAGGATAAGGAAGAATCAATAAAGTCGGCCAGGTCTATTCAATGATTGACCATCTTGAAGTGAGAAAAGTTTCTCTGAAATCAATTCAGAGCTGGAAGTTATTAAAAGTTTTCAAGCATTTCAGCTTTAGTATGATCGCTCAAAAAATTAAAGCAGGGTGAGATAGATATTTACTGAATATAGTTAACACATTATAATCAGGTTTTATGGTAAGAAAAATGCTTCATAGAGACTTTTGAAGTGTAAAGTGCCTCCTGTATGCTCTCATTTTAATACTTGTCACTGTATGCATTGCTTAAGAGTTTTTGCAATGCCCTTCGACCCTTATCTGCCCCTTGCTTTATGCCTTCTACTTTACCTCTGTTCTAGTTTTCCTTCGTTTCTCTTGCCCAACCTTGTAAATTATACTTCACAGTGCAATTGCATACCTTCCCATTTCCAGCGTCTGTCTATATGACCTATTATCCATAAAGCAGCCCTTTCAAAATTAAACCATTGTTCTCTAGTCTTGGGTAGTGCCATAGCCGTTGTACCATGGCTTTCCATTGTCTTGGGTTAGAGTACTCTTGCTTGAGGGTACATTCAAGCCAACTTCTCTATGTTTCCTTATTTCCTTTCCTCACTTGGCTATTTTCCCTGTTGGAGTCCTTAGGGTTATAGCATCCTGCTTTTCCACTAGCAAGTAATAATAATAATAATAATAAAAATAATAATAATAATAATAATAATAATAATAATAATAATAATAATAATAATAATAATAATAATAATAATCAGATTTGATAATTTCCATCAAATATCATACTTGAATATCAAACTTAAATGATATTTGAGAACGCTTCGAGGGATATTGAGGATTTCATTCATAGTGGATTTTTTTATTCCTAGACGCGAAAAGATTTGTATTGTATCTGAGATTCCTAATCTCAATGAACTTCCAGTATTCTGCCGTAAGTATATCGTAGGAAATCTTTTTAAAACCTCCCAGATATTTGAGACTTTTTGTGATTATTAAAATCACTTAGTGACATTTCGACGATTTGGAATCTCATATCAGATTTTTTAGTTAGAAAAATATATTTCTTCGGGAACCTTTTACATTATAACACCAACCTTCATGCAATTTAACAAACAAATATTCCTAAATAAAGGAAAGGAAAAATAAAATAAAATCAAAATTTGTCAGGCACAATCCTTACCTGTAATATATACGCAACAATGCAATAGAAATAATGATATTAATAATATTGATAATGGTAAAAATAAACTTCATTAGATATTTGCCTGAACTTATAATAATAACTTAGCAAACACAAAAATAATCTAGTTTTCAAATTGTAGAAATGAAGCTCTGAATTAAACGCCTCCGATAAACTTTAAATATAATACTTTTTAGCTTTTTGTTCTCTTAAATTTATTCAATCTAACTAATGTAAAATACCACAACGAAATGAAAAGGTAACCGATCGAAAATTATTGGGAAATATCTCCAGAAGTAATGCATGAAAACTATTTTTTTAACCTTCAAATCGCAAATCTAAAATCAGGCTGAAGGGTAATTAATCACAAATTGTGTTTACGAAGAGGAGTGCGCTTTTAATGACCCCTTCATCATATAACATCCAAATTGGGAATATTCAACCCTTCTTCAAAATTTATAGGATCTCTCTCTCTCTCTCTCTCTCTCTCTCTCTCTCTCTCTCTCTCTCTCTCTCTCTCTCTCTCTCTCTCAGCTTTTGTAAGCAATAGATACTATTAATTCCATTCAAATAATTTTCAGCATTTCAAATATCTTAGTTATTGCCTTTAATAACACGTGCAGAAACAATATACTGAGGCTGACACTCGTAGTTGTATATGATTGCATTGATAGTTTTATCATTATTGTTTTCATTATTATCATTATTATATTGATTATTAATATTAGTCTTATAAGTTGCAGAAGTCGTCGTAGGAATAGAAGTTGTGTTAGTTTGCAATTTGTTGTTGTTGTTGTTGTTGTTGTTGTTGTTGTTCTTCTTCTTCTTCTTCTTCTTCTTCTTCTTCTTCTTCTTCTTATTATTATTATTATTATTATTATTATTATTATTATTCAGATTTCATTGTCTTTGTTTATACCACTAATCTCCGTAAGGGGACAGGAAGACCTTAACATAATTTGAGAATAAGGGGTCAGTAGTGGAAAGACACAATATGGTACCACAAAGTGAATAGAAGTTTTATATCACAACTTATTTTACTGGTCCCATTTATATATATATATATATATATATATATATATATACTTATATATATATATATATATATATATATATATATGTATATATATATATATATATATATATATATATATATATATATACATATACATATATATATATAAATATATATATATATATATATATATATATATATATATATATATATATATATATATATATATATATATATATATATATATATATACATATATATATATATATATATATATATATATATATATATATATATATATATATATATGTATATATATACACTGTTACGATCCTCGTGGGGATCGAACCAGGTTCTGTAGATTTGATTAATGAAATGGGGACTTTTCAACTACAATACACAATGAAACAAAAGGAAATATAGAAAGAAAACTCGCAAAAGAAAACATAATTTTATTTACAACTAGTCAAAGGTAAATGTTTCTTGATTGAGTACTTAGGAAGCACTGAACTAAACAAAGAAAGTCATTTGATTAAACTACACTCCAGCAAATAGGGGAACAGTCAAGTTAGTAGATAAAGAATACACAAAAAAATACTACTCTTCACAGCAGCTCTCGACGGTTGACAGGAACGTAGATATTTTAGGTCCGGGCGTTTCGTGGTCGTAGTGAGGGCAGGGGGCAACTCGTTATGACATCTCGGACAAAGCTGGTTACGTCTGCATTCTGGTCTTTACGTCTTTTCTTCTTCCCTGAGCTTGTTCTCCCTCTCTCTCTCTATCTCTCTCTATACTCTTGTTCTGCCTTTCGTCCTCCTGTTCTGTCTTTCGTACTCTCCTTTCTCTCGTTTGCGTGGAAGTTTATATATCCCTGTATGGGAGGGGATAACTATTGACAGTTCCATATAAGGAAATTTTCTCGTTTCTTCATCATCATTGGTGTTCCTTAAAACCATGCCTCTGATAACACCTAGACGAACGCACTGCTGGTGTAATCAAAATCCATATCGCCCTATAATTGAAGCGTGGCGTGTGTTTACCTTTTTCGTTAATGTATATTTTCGGCGACAACACTGCCCTTCTTGTCCTATGGGTCCTTTCATAACGTTGGCTCCTTGGTTTGCTAGACAGAGAGTCATTATGCCCAAAGACCGCTGACATAGGCAACTCTAATAATTTTCTTGAAGTCCATCAGGCCCGGTGACAGTTTTCAGTAAACACTAGCAGGACCTCCTCTCTCTCTGTTTCTCAAGAGTAGAAAATTCACATGTTTTAACATTCTTTTCTATATTATTCTATCTACCCATGACACACACACACATATATATACATATGTATATATATATATATATATATATATATATATATATATATATATATATATATATATATATATATATACATATATATATATATATATATATATATAAATTATATATATATATATATATATATATATATATATATATAATTCATATATATATATACATATATATATATATATATATATATATATATATATGTATATATATATATATATATATATATATATATATATATATATACATATATATATATATATATATATATATATATATATATATATATATGTATATATATATATATATATGTATATATATATATATATATATATATATATATATATATATATATATATATATATATATATATATATATATATATATATATTTGTATATGTATATATATATATGCATATATATACGCATATATATGTATATATATGTATATATATATATATATATATATATATATATAAATATATATATATATATATATGTATATATATATATATATATATATATATATATATATATATATATATATATTTATATATATATATATATATATATATATATATATATATATATATATATATATATATATATATATATATACTTATATATATATACATATGTTTATACATATACATATATACTTTTATATATATATATATATATATATATATATATATATATATATATATATATATATATATAAATATATATATATATATATATATATATATATTTGTGTGTGTGTGTGTGTGCGTGTGTGTGTGTGTGTGTGTGTGTCTAGTTGTAATTGTCTGAAACACACTCTAAGCTGGTCTGTAGTGTATTTGCATTGGAACAATTACTTCTGAATAATTTTACCATAGTTAATCGTTCTAAATTTTTAAAAATCAAGTTGGGAGAATAGAAGTATTAACATTAATATGGAATACGTTAACAACTTAAAATTTTCAGATGTCATAGTTCTGTTTAGTGAATCACGGGGGTAATTTCAAAAGTTGATAAAAGGTTTTAATAGAGAAATTGGGAATGTAAGACTGAAAATTCATATGATTAAAAGTAAAATAATGTTCAATGAAAATGCAGGTAATTATTAAATAAGGGTTTTGGACAAGCATCTAGAGATTAATAATGAATATACATACCTGCGACAGACAATAAGTGTTTCTCCAGGACATGAGACCGAAATTAGAAGAAGGATAAGCATGGGATAGGATGCTTTTGGTATTCAAAATAAGATTATGAAAAGTAAGATGCCACTTTCTCTAAAAGAGAATGTATTTAATCAGGTGGTCCTACCAGTATTCAGTTATGCATCAGAAACTTGGAGTCTTACTAAAGCCTTTAGAACATAGTCTAGTTAAATCTCAAAGAGCTATGGAAAGAATAATGATAGGGATAACACTAAGAGACAGGAAAGGGGCACGCTGGATACGATAGGAAACTAAAATAGCGGATATTCTAGCATGTAAAAAAAAGAAGTGGACATGGGCGGGACATGAAATGAGTATGAGAGATAATAAATGGATATTAAGAATAAAAGTGGGTACCTAGAGATTGCAAAAGAAGCAGGGAAAAGAAGAGAAGATAATGGATAGATGAATTAAGAAAATTTTGATGGTATCGCATACAACGCTGGGGTTGTTCTGCCCTCCTTTTATGTAAAGTTCAGAAGTTTTTGATACAGTAACCACGAACTTCATCGGAACCTGGAGCTTTTCTCTTTTTATTTTTCTTCAGCTGGTTTTATATAGCTTAGGTCGTGATAACAGGGAACATTTGATCAAAATTTTCAGATGTCTTAGTTCTGTTTAGTGAATCACGGGAGTTATTTCAAAAGTTGATAAAAGGTTTGAATAAAGAAATCAGGAATGTAGGACTGAAAATTAATATGATTAAAAGTAAAATAATGTTCAATGAAAATGCAGGGAGTTAATAAATAAGGGTTATGGACAAACATCTAGAGATTGTTAATGAATATACATACTTGGGACAGACATAGTGTTTCCCCAGGACATGAGACCGAAATTAGAAGAAGGATAAGCATGGGATGGGATGCTTTTGGTATTCAAAAATTAGAATATGAAATAAGATGCCATTTTCTTTAAAAAAAAAAGTATTTATCAGATGGTCCTACCAGTATTTAGTTATGCATCAGAAACTTGGAGTCTCACTAAAGCCCTTAGACATAGTCTAGTTACTCTCAATGAGCTATGGAAAGAATAATGATGAGAATAACACCAAGAGACAGGGAAAGGAGCACGATGGATACGATAGGAAACTAAAATAGCGGATATTCTAGCATGTAAAAAAAGAAGTGGACATAGGCGGGACATAAAATGAGAATGAGAGATAATAAATGGATATTAAGAATAACAATGGGTACCTAGAGATTGCAAAAGAAGCAGGGAAAGGAAGAGAAGATATTGGATAGACGAATTAAGAAAATTTGATGGTATCGGATACAACGCTGGGGGTTGTTCTGTCATCCTTTTATGTAAAGCTCAGAAGATTTTGATCCATTAACCACGAACTTCATCGGGACCTGGAGCTTTTCACTTTTGATTTTTCTTCAGCTGGTTTTTTATAGCTAGGGTCGTGATAACAAAGAACATTTGATTATCATGTTTGCCGTGCGGAATTCGGTTATTCCATATGCCTTCCCAGAGTCTCTTGTATTGATCAGCAATTATTATTATTATTATTATTATTATTATTATTATTATTATTATTATTATCATTATTATTATTATTATTATTATTATTATTGTTGTTGTTATTGTTGTTGTTGTTGTTGTTATTGTTGTTGTTGTTGTTGTTGTTGTTGTTGTTGTTCATGAAGCTAATCTACATTAATATCTCTCTAAAATGTAGTAGAGAGAGCTTTTCAGAATCTACTCAATTCTCCTTTTCAAGTACTTCCGAATTTTAGCTTCGTGCTATTATGAGTTTTTCATAATTGATATTATCATCCCTTATACTACTTATATTTATATAATTATCACTCTCATGTTCCTTTAATGGCTCCAAGTGTAGCAAACTGAACCTTTTAAGTCAGTAAGTGTCGCTTCTAATTTTACCAAGAAAATAAGATTTGATAACAAACATATTGGGTTCCTTATGACTTAGAACTGGTCTTCAGTGCAGGCTAATCTGTTTTCAGTTTCTTAATTGAAAGTTTAGTTGAGCCGGCAGCTGTCATTTCCATATATTCGAATGAGGCTTATTACCCTCGAGCAATATCCAGGAAAATTGGGGTGTCTACTTGGGACGGGGGCCTAGTCTTCTTTGAATTCTCAAAGTCGATTTGTACGGGAATTACTAAGATTTTAAAAAACTATTCGTTAGATTTACGTTGGTTATTGGCCTTGTAATTTTTCAAAAGAGTTCTTGCAAATAGTTACTTTGTTAATAGATTAATTTCTCCAGAAAGGCTTGAATAAATGAGATCAGGATATATTTTCTGGAAAAAAGAAAATAACAACTATTTTTACTTTAGGAATGCGGAAGATATACGATAATATAATTGTTTGTTATATCCTCCTTTTGATGCATTCCACTTCTGGATTTAATTTTTCCATAACTTTACATTGCAATATAGTATACTGTATTTCCTTTTATTTGATTTTGAAAATGTATTTGTAATTAGCTTGATATTAAAAAATACCAATTTCTCGAAGTTACTTATCTCGCTCTGTAGTTTTTATTTCATAATCTTCAGATATGAATCTCTTATCATCATTGTTTTAACAGTTTTTACCACTCACAAAAAATATAAATGTTTTGAGATATCTCTCATAAAAATACTTTAGAAAAGGGCTATAAAGCTCCATTTTTTCAGGGTTTTCAGCAGTATAATTACCTATATATTGAATAAGATTATTGTATTAACATAAAAATTCAACACTTGGCCGTAAATTTTTATTCTGTGTGAAACCTGAAAAAATCTTTAATTTTTAAAAATACTTTTTTTTCTAAAATATTTTATTTGTTATAAAATATTGTATTTATTGGATTTGATATTCATTTCCATGCAGATGACTTTAGGAAAGGCGACTCGGCAGCCTAATAGACTCCATAGAAAAGGAAAATTTTGTCAAGGAGGAATTTAAGTAGAACCACATAATTGTTAATAATTTACTATTATCTATCATTATTCTTTTGCGATTTATACTTTATATTTTTTTTCTGCTCATTCTTGGATATTTTGTAATAAATTTCATTATTTCTCAAAAAAAAATGTTCCATAAAAAGTAAAGAAATGAAAAATTTGGAAACTTATTGGTATCAGAGAATTTAGTCATTTGTTTACGGTGCTCACTGTTCTATTCGTGGAACGTTTGCTCCCGACTTCTTCCGAGCTGTGGCATTTTTTTCTCTTTTTCTACTATCACAGTTTTCATAAACTAATCCATCGCTCCTATTGGATGTAGAGGCGACCTCTTAAGTTTCCATATGTAATCTTAGTATTTTTTTTTATTTCTGAGTTCGAAATAACGTGGGCACCGATTTCGTCAGTGTACAGTGAAAACATTTATCTATTTATTTTATTGCCATTTTCTTAATCCCATCAAATGCACAATCTGTACTGTTACTATCCTTTATTCTAACGCATCATCAGTGAACATAAGTTTGGACATGAACAAACATTTCAGTGATGATTTGTTTAATAACCAAAATTCGTGCTCATATCCCTCTATTTTTCTTCCTCAAAGATTGCGTCATGAACATGACATGAAATAGAAATTTTAATCTGTACATTAATCACTTGCTTTTCAAACAAATCCCTTTTTTCGAAACAAAATTGCGGAGTAATAAAGTCAAGAGCAAAGAGAAGCCACTGCTCTTCCAGCAAATTACTCTGTTGAATACCCGTAGAGTTTTCCGGGCTCGACTTCAGTTTCTAGTCCGAAAAGAGAAAAAAAAAACTGTCGACTTTTTCGGAGAAGGCAGAACGCTGACAAAGGCATTTACTTCGGCAAACATTCCAGACCGATTTTTCACACTGCCGAAGTTGGTTTAGGGATTTCGCCATTACTGAAAATGGACAGTTTTGAGGAGGGGGATTAGCCCGAAAGCTAAAAACCGAATCTTTTATTAACAGTCTCGACGATGCTATGAAATAGCATTTTTGGGGAAAGCGTTAAAGCGCCTGGTTCTGCCAGTGCAAAATTTGCAAATTCCTAGGGAACTTTTATTCAACAAAGGAAACAGGTGGTTTTGCATAAAAGGCGTATACTGATGAACTTTATTTGTGTAGCTTAACTGGGATAGATTGTCACCCGTGAAAAGAATGGGCTCATCTTTTGTCACTTTTCATGACGACTTTTTTTTTTTTTTTTTTTGCTTGATAAAGCATTGCTATTCTTAGTTACAATGTTACGAACAAAAGACATATTCGCGGAATACAACTAAGTAGTCTAGTTGGACACACAGTTTATTTCTAGTTTACGTGCGTTGGTATCAATGATAATAATTTCGTAATTCCTAGTATTATAAATGTACGAAGGTCTCTTATTTTATCAGCTTACCGACACATCCATGTTGAAGTGACAAAAAGAAAACCTTTTTGTTTATCAGACTTTTTTATATGATTTGGAATGACGTAACCGAAAATCGTAAATAGTAGGCCTAATCCATAGGTAATCCATTATGAGTTGAAAACATTATTATTATTATTATTATTATTATTATTATTATTATTATTATTATTATTATTATTATTATTATTATTATTGATTAAACCTTATCTCTGAGGGTCTCTAAAACCTATGCTCACTTAGGTGACACTTGGCTCCGTGTTCTGACATATAAAAGCTTTATTTCGGCATAAATGAGTCTTTTAAAGAGTTTCATAGCTAATATATGAGGATAAACTACCTAAAGATAGTAACCAATTCTTTTATTGACACTACTGTGTTATGATAACGTGGACAATTGAAGAGTGTTTTACAAATAGAGATTCATAGCTTCTATTCGAATGTCTCGCTTTCTTTACCTTTGGGTGGAAGCGTCAGTTTCAATTTAAACCATTCCCATTAACTTTCATATTTGAATGCTTTTGAGGTAAAACGTGGCACGTAGAAACCAAATTGCCATCACTTAAAATAACAATTTCATCAACTACTGTGCAATTTATCTTGCTGTGGGAAAAGATTCAGTTTTCTCAACATTTTGTAACTTTCTAATCCATTACAAAAACTTTGCAAATACTCGTCTGGAAACACGTAGACTCCACAAGGAAAACACAAATTTATTCGCTTTTCCCAACTAACTGATAAGAGGTACTGCAAACGGAATGTGACAGGGTATTTCCCTTGACGAATTAAAAGTAAAAGTGACGTTCTGCATCCAATTTTTTTTCCTAACCAATCTTTTTCCTTCTTCGCAGGTGAGTGAATGCTATGCCAAGGAGCCTGCAATTGACAAGGCGAGGGATTGAAACGCTTAAAGTTGGACGAGTCGAAGTGATCGGGATTTTTCTGTTAATCGTTGTTGCTATGGTAGAAGAGTGTGGATTGGAAGGCTTCAGATTAATGGCAAATACAGTTAAGAATACAGTGGGATAAACAAGGTGAGAATTGCAAACATTACATGTTGAACAGAAGCGTAAGTATTCAGGTCTAATAATGAGAAAAAGAATAATAAACACAGTGGTCCAAGAGATAACCCGAGAAGTAAAGAATATAAATTTCACTAACAAACTGACTTGGACAATTAAGGGTTAGTGATAAACATCGCGAGACCAGCATTAATTCATTAAACACAAGCCGTAAATTAAGTCTCTAAATTGAATCACTGGTTGATAAATAAAACCACTAATGAACAGGGCAGGTAAATAAATTACTTGTTGATAAACAACGTTGTAATTGAAATGGTCTATCGATTGAAATGAAGGTATATTTAGTAGTGACAAGATTTATATGGCTATAATTCAATATTCAAGAAGTAAACAGAGCGATTAATGCAACACCGTAACAACCAATAGTGAAATCAATCAATAATCTAGAAATAAAAAGGTACGATAGATTTAGCAATGTAATTAAATATGCTCTTGCAATCTTGACGATTAAAGCAGTAGACCACTAATGAGCAAAATATGAAATTAGAAATCTAATTATTTTCATAACAGCAACTTCAGTCGTTTAATAATAAATAAGACATACAATCATTTTTCTAATGAGACACATGCGGTTAGCATAAATACTTAAGGAAAAGTAGTGGAGAATTATTTGTCTAATAATAAGACGAAAGGTATTATTGTTTATGATATAAAAGCGATAAAATTTACAGGGCAGCAGGAAAAGGGTGATACTTCCATTGTTGATACGAAAAGGGGGTTTGGAAATTTTTTGCAATATGATAAACAAGAAGTAGCGCCAGTAGTCAAAGTATAAATGTGTGGTAAGATCATTGTAATAGGATGGAAGTTCGTATTTTATGGAGATCAGGGTAAGAAATCAGTAATCTAGCAATGAATGATTTATGGTTACTACTAAAAAAATATAGCAGGACCCAAAATATGGATGACTGGTAATGATTTATTGGCAAGTGGATCAGTATAATAAATTTTGATAATAAAAGTAATAAAACCAATAATAGATATAAGAGGACAATGAAACTAATATTATGAATAATCCAATAAAAGATAGGACAACGTATGATGAAACATAATGTTTTATGTATATCATCATCATCATCATCATCATCATCTCCTTCTACGCCTATTGACGCAAAGGACCTCGGTTAGGTTTCACCAGACGTCTCCATCTTGAGCTTTTAAATCGATAATTCTCCGTTCATCATCTCCCATGTATATATGTATGATAAATTGTTTGATTCATATTACCTCTTACCCTTGCTCCAAGCTTCATAGGTTAGTTTTTGTTTTACCAAGAGATAATGCTGTCTTATTAGTTTATTAGTAATGAAAGGCTAGACAAATTCCGCTACCAAGATTAAGGGAGTGAAATGTTAAACTTTCATTGTGAAGGAAGACTTAAAAAAGAAGTGCTCTTGAAGTGGAAAAAATTAGACATTCTAAGGAAAACTAAACAAAAACAAAAGAGAAGACGAAGATAATAAAGAAAATATAAGAGAGAGAGAGAGAGAGAGAGAGAGAGAGAGAGAGAGAGAGAGAGAGAGAGAGAGAGAGAGAGAGGAATAGTCCCAATTGATTTAATTTGGAAGTATCAAGTGAATTATACATATATAGACTTGGCTTTCATAAATTTTAGGATTGATAAAGGGAATCGCCCTATATATTTATCTTTTTTTTTTTTAATCTTGATTACCAGATATGAAAGGATATGTTTTTTCGACATTGATATTATTACTGAAACATCCATTCCAGCTCCTCGATTTTTTGTTTTAATATTCACCCAATTTAGAATGGTTGATCTCCAATGTTAGACATTCGCATATGAAACAACAGGTTTTAACCTTTTTCCTGTTCCCGGATTTTTAAGAATGGTATATGAAAAACTTTGAATTAGGATTTCCCGTCATGGAATATTAATCTGGATTTTTTAATTGGAGTAGTGATAGCGCAGGCGCTCAATATGAAATGTTGTCTTGAAAACAAGCTTGTTGCTTATGCAGATGATGCTACTCTGCTTGCATTGATCCTATCAATTAGTATAGACATGTGGATGCTGAAGTTATTACCAGAAATCTAGCTAGAATTATTATAATGTGCAAATTGGGTGGTATGAAATTAATTCCTAACGAAACAGTAAATACATTCACCTAATTTAAAGCTATAGGTGTCACCCCTAATAATAGATTTACTTTTAAGAAATATATTTGGTGTATCTATTTTTGAAAGCAAAATAGTTAGTTATATTTACAATGTTTTTCAAAACTTTTTTATACCTTTTTATCCTGGGAAAATGATTGTTCTTATGTCCTGTCATCTTTTTTTGTGATCTTCACACACGATTCGCATCATATTTTTTTTTTTTTTTTTTATAAATCCTTGTTGTATTTATTAATACTTCAATGGTCTTTGGGCCACTTGTTGACCCATGACCTCTCTCGAAAGACCTCTCCAGCCTCCTCTATCGTGCGCTAAATCCATCCATGTATTCATTTAATTTCCCTCCCTGTCGAGATCCTCCTTGAGGCATCTATTCCAATTCTTTCTAGGTCTTTAGAATATTTTATTACTGATTGTCATTCTTTTAGCTTCTTGTGAACGTTATATACACAGTAAAAAAATTGCCGTATTAGTTAATTTACACAATAAGAGAGGAAATACTTTAGCTCTTGTCTTAAATTATCTATTGACCATTAAAATTTACCGGTCAGTTCATGCACATTGGTCAGAACCTAATTTGATTGATTCCAAGGTTAATTGTGTACAGTTCCTTAAAGGTTAATGGCAAATTATTCAATTAGGCATCGTTTCTTTTTTTTAATCTACTCCAATCAGTGTATGTCAAGCTTCTCAAGATTTATGATATTTGGGAAGGCAGCGAGCAAAAAAGGCTTTTTCTTAGGAATTTGTTAATTACAATCTGATATTTATTAATTTAATAATACTTATTAATTCAAAAGAAATATTAGTCTTATGATAGACACTGAAATGATAAATAGAGGTGAAAAATCAAAGGTTATATAATTGATCATCATTATTCAATGGAAGCCTAAAATACATTAAAACGGGGATAATGTCAAGACTAGATATTTTTGTTAAACAGTTAACGTGAAGCCAAGATAACACATTACTTGAGCTGTATACAAAAGCACTTGTAGGCTTCATTATAATGGCCAAGCATTTTTTTTTCCTTCCACAAATCTTCGAAAACCCCATTTCTGTATAATTTTTATCTCATTCTGTAACTTTTTTCCATCTTCTTTCTCTGTCTCATTTACAAAACAAAGTTTAACCGAAAGACAAGAATATCATCTACATTGTCTGAATACTTTACTTTCCATTTTCTCGGCACTGTTGGCTTATTCAAGAGGACTTTATATGACAAAGCACTACCATAAACATGTCTTGCAACGCTATGCCGCTAAACGACCATCTGCAATGAAAAAAAAAAAAAAAAAAAAAAAAAAAAAAAACAGAGCAGCAAAATTTTGGAGAATATCCAAGAGTAGATTGAATGGATGGAATTTCCTTATCGGAAGTTGGTGAAGGATCTGACCGATGGATACTATCAAGGACTTTCATGAACCTAAGCATCGTAACGACGGAGATATCCTGCAGGTTATATGACTTAAGGTCCTGCTCTTGAGAGATTTTTTATTCGATCAATAGGATTTCATGAGAATTTCATCGAATGTTGGTTAGAAAAACTGCTTCGAATCGAGGAGGAATTCTCTTTAAATGGAAATTACCTCCAGTTATCTTGGTTCTTACAACTCGGTTTTTTTTAAGGAGTACCTCTTATTGATTCTATTCAATTATTTTCTGTGTATCCTCCTTCTTTTCTTCCTTTTATCATCATCAATATCATCAACGTTACTTTTATTGATATTATTATTACTAGTTAAGCTACAACCCTAGATTGAATAACAGGATGCCTTTTAGCCTAATGAGGATCACTCATTTATAAACTATGACGAGCCTTATGTCAATCTGTTCTTTATAAAAATATACGCTGCAGGTTTGAATTTCCCAAGTTCCACCGATTCAACTGCCTTATTGGGAATAGCATTCCACAATTTGGTCACGGCTGGAATAATAGCTTTAGAGTAATGAATAGCATTGTGCTTTTTGATGGATAAGATATGACGTAGAATTAATGACACACCTAGTACAACTTGCATGATGGTACAGTGTGGTTAGATCTTAAGGCAAAGGATGGTCAGAATTATGGAAAATCGTAAGCAACATGCATAAAAAACTAACTGAACGCCGGTGCCAGAAATTAATATCCACATCTGGAATAAGAAATTTAATAGATCGCAAGTTTTAACCACACATTTTTTTGCAGGATATATTTACCATCTAGAATCTTAAAATTTAAGACTTTCTTAATAAGCCAAATTGTTTGTGTAATTGATGAAGAAACAGACCGAATGTGTTTCTCAAAAGTAAACTTGCAAACTAAACAACATTAATGCAGATATCTGTATGATGAGGAACCATTGTCCTCAACCTATTCACAATGGTAATTCATTTTTTTTTTGGATTCTACTTCATAGTCCATAATTTGTTAGCTATATACCTATTACAGGATTCAGCAACCCCAGATCTACATTCAAGAGTTGGACATGTGCAAAGATAGCAGCATCATCTGCCTATGCAGCGATATTGATTTTTTAGGTAAAAAAACATTTTATTTATGTAGCATGAAAAGTAATCGGCAAACAACGCCATCCTAAGGAACCCCAGGTATCCTCATTATCACACTTTGCGCTGGGAAAGCTTATTGTCTTACATTGTATCAACTAACCTTGGTTCTTGGTTTCGTAAGAACTAGTTTCCTGTTGTGTTTTAAATTGAAAAATATTTTTTCCCTCAAAAGACATAGGTCCTTAGAGATATGGGAGTTCTTGGTTACCTGAAAATTATTTCTGTAAAATCATATTTTATGAGACATATGTTTTAGATTTCTTCAGAATTATATTTTCCTAATATGAGAACAGAAAGCTTTTACGAGGTTTTAGTGCAAATGATATTTGTAGAATTGATATTCAAACATCAGCGTATTTGTATAAAAATAATTTATTAATGATATTCACTAAGGTAAAATCGTTTCAATATATTGTTATAATTAGTATCCAATCAACAACCTTAGATAACCATTCAACGAAAGCAAAATGTGTAAAATGTATGAAGATTGGAGTATTTATTTTTACTTTATGAATTCCTCAATTTAACATTTCATTTTACACTATATACAAAAATAGATATTCAGTTTGAAAATTTTACAGCAACATACAAAACGACATAAAACTTCAATCAAATCGACTACTGAATTAAAGCTGGAACTAGTCAAACCATTTTTATATCACGGTTAAAAGAGAATTTACGTAAATGTTACTCTATTTTCAATACCGGATAGGAACAATTAGACTCTTCCATCAGGGAACTTTTGTAGAAACATTAACAATACATTTTCCCACCTGAAGGGGATGCTACGATTTTGTGTGAGCCTGCCAATCTGACCATTTTTTACTGAAAAAAACGCTTGATTCCGGAGTTACTATTCAGACTTAGAGACACAGATTTCAGAAAGAATGATTAATTTTTAAGGCCCTTCCCCTCCCTATGGATCGATTCCCCCTCCTTTCCAAACCCTCATCCCTGATGGCTAATTCACTTCATGGCGCGAACCCTCTCGGCTTGATGCATTCCCCTTCTTCCCTCGACGCAATGAGAATTCATTACTACAGTACGTCTCCTCGCCCTCGTCGCATCTCCCCTGCTTTAGTATATCACCTCGGGTGAAAGACATCTCATTTCTATAGTCTGCTTCCAATCATAATTCATGTCGTCTGGTTCCAATCAGAAATACTTACTATACACTTCGCTTCAAACTTGATCACATCAATTCAGGGGTTCGTTCCCGCATGGAATATATTTGGTATGTTTCTGCCTCAGGTTGTGAAATCTGTGCATGAATTAGATCAGGGTTAAATAGAACTTTTGGCATTTCAATGAAATATTCCAATCATGTTTAAGTCATGTATCAAACTATACATATAGGATCGCATGAAAATATTAAGCTTGCAAGATGAAGTTTTTTTTTTTTTCAAAGTTTAATTTTTTTACGAAAATTATATTTTTCTTTGATGTAAATTTCATATAAATTGAAATTTTCTTTATGTAATTGATAGATTTATTCAATTAAACTTCACTTTATGAGAGCTAGACTCTCTCTCTCTCTCTCTCTCTCTCTCTCTCTCTCTCTCTCTCTCTCTCTCTCTCTCTCTCTCTCTCAACAATCATACCCGCATTACCTATCTTTTTTCTCTTCAAAATCAAATGTTTTATTTCACAATTCTTCCTGGCCATACCTGGCTATTATGAATGACTTATTCCATAAGAGTAATCCCCTTTTTGAAGCAATGAAACACGTATATTGTAAGAAACCGATTTCCCTATCGGTCATAAAACATATTTCAAACTTATCTTTACGTGCTGTAATTCATGTCCATTTTATGTGTTCCAGATATCGTCCTATAAGCGTCATAAATCCTGAGGTATGTCCCTTCACCCTTCGGTGATAAAATGTCTATGAAGATGGCGCTGGCCATCTAAAGATGGTTCTATTAGCTGTCATATGTTTCCCTCTGCTAAATGACTGTGTACTCTGACATTGACGGTAAAATGACGGCAGTTTTATATGCATCATTATTAGGTTATCTCCTGCAACGTCTCTCTCTCTCTCTCTCTCTCTCTCTCTCTCTCTCTCTCTCTCTCTCTCTCTCTCTCTGTGTTGCAAAGACAGGTAACTGCAAAATTAATAAAGGAAATTGTTAGTATTTACATTTTATATATATATATATATATATATATATATATATATATATATATATATAAACGGATTTTGAGCGATGCGAAAAATCTATTCTTGGGTGAGGTAGCCATGTCGTCCTGATTGAAGTTCCTTCATTAGTAGCTTCCTAGGTATATTTGACTACAGTGATATATCCCAGAGAATTTACCGAAGGTATCCAGAATTCTAACTCCTGGAGCGAATATCCCTTAAAATTTAAAAAGGGATATCGCGTATATCAGAGGACGTATTCTTGACACTTCTCAGAGCTATCTACATCCCCAATAGCGTTTCCGCTTCGAGAGGGAAAAGTGGCAAGAATATAGGAGAGTCGTTAAAGAGTCGATGCTCTCGACAATCCTACTGTACTGTAAATAGTGCACCGAATCGCCACCGCGAGGCGCCACCAAGCCATTCTTCGTAGCCTTGTAGGTGTTGCAGATACAGTACCATAGGGAGGGATTCTTTATCCTTTTGTCAAAAAGAGGGTGGGTCCATCAGGACGACATGGCTACCTCACCCAAAAATGGATTTTTTACTTCGCTCAAAATCAGTTTTTTGGGCTCAGACCATGTCGTCCTGATGGAAGTTTACCAGAGCATTAATGTATCTGTGGATTTTCAATTGTGCAATTATCTCGAGATAAATATTTCCTATTTGGTCTTCTGGATCTGAGACACTTGATGTTACCGTTTTACATCAATTAACTGATCATAAAATATGTCAGTTCTTCCTGCCCCCTACAGGGAAAAGTCTAGGTACACTTTAGGAAAAATCCCGAGGATTTTGAGTTCAAGGAACAATCTAGCAAACAGTAGGTATATTAGTGTCATTATATACGTGAAGCCTAGTTTATACTTAGATGGTATAGTCCTGTATAGGTTACTGAATCCTCCAAAGTCTAGATATAAAGAGACAGACAGGTTTGTATCCATGTAGGAAACCTTAAATCAGTAAGATAAACAGTTAGTACAATTAGTTCTTACCTGTTTGCTTGGAATGGTAGAAACCATAGTTCCCCAATAATTCATTAAATATTTAGAGAATCAAGGATGCTCTGATTTATACATAATTTTGAATGTTTGAGGCGAAAGAGACACAAAGATTCCTTCTTTTGTTTATTACAGAAATAGAAATCATGGTTGTACTCAATTACGTCTTACGCTGAACAATTCTGCGTAAAAGCATAAACAGTAATAACAGAAAATAAATAAGTTTCATCTGAAAAGGAAACATTAGCCACTCAAAGGGAAATATAATATTTCACTATGTATGCTGTTATTACTAGGAACACTGTGCATATAAGAATGCCTGGCACTTGTGTCAGCTTATTATGCTTGATGTAACCTGTATAGATAGAACAGTCTATAGTGTCTTCCTAAACACAATACTCAACATGATATACCTTAAAAGTGTATCATGTACACCCTTCACTAAAAGTCCCAATCAGTGCACTGTTCTTCGCAGTAATCAAGCGGCAGGTTTTATAACACTGCCTGCCGCTACCACATGAAATTTTATTTCTTGTAATTGCTTCGCGTAGTGCTTGAAGAAAACTCTGGAAGACTTCCAACCAGTGTAAGCACGCAGGCTTTCAAACGACATTGTCTGAAAGAAATTCAGAGACGAGGCAACTTTTCTCGGATCATGACCTGCGGGTGTACTGTTTGGATCCGCTCTGCGTATAAAATAGGTGATTTTCGCCCTTATCTGTTACAAGGATAACGTTGAACCAGAAGTCTCTCCCCTGAAAAACTGACCTCCCTTAAAGTCTGAAGTTCTACGAAGATAGACCTTTAAGCAATCCACTGGGCAGAGGAATGCTTCTTCCTTCAGAGGGCAGATTCTCCAGGGACCCCATCTCTTAGTGGGCAGCACGTTCTTGGCGAGAAACGATGGGTCCGGAAAGAGTTTCAGTTCTCTGCTATCTGTGAACTGAATGTGGCCATCATCCCTCGAGAGGGCCACTATTTCGCTAACTCTGGCTCCTGAGGCTAGTGCAAATAAGAATATCACCCTTTGAGTTAAGTCCTTCAGCGAACAATCTTCATTGTTCAGGGTTGAGCTAAGTGAAGAACTTAATCCAAAGACCATGAAATGGGCTTTGGAGGAGCTGCAGGCCAAAGTTTAGCGCAGGCTTTAGGAATCTTGTTGAAGATTTCATTAGAGAAGTCTACCTGGAAGGCGTATAGTATTGGACTGGCTAGGGCGGATGTACATGCAGTAATCGTATAAGCTGCTAAGCCTTGTTCATGCAGATGGATGAAGAAGGACAAGCAGAAATCGGTCGATATATCCTCAGGATTCTACGCCTTGACAAAGGCTACCAATTTCTTCCAGGAAGACTCATATTGTCTTCTTGTTAACTTTGACTTGTATTCTTCTAAGAAGTTAATACTGTCTCTAAAAATCCCAAACCGTTTCTTGACCGCTAGGGCGAGAAAATCATTAGATGAAGGTTCTGAGTTTTCTCTGATGAAGCAGAGACAGTCAATTTCTGCACTTGCTGAGTCAGAACTGGTTCCGGCAACGGGATCAGCTTCAGGCGTAGTTCCGTTATCAGAGAGAACCTAACGCTGTAGGGCCACTTGTGGGCCACTATTGCTGCTGTCCCCCGAAAGTATCTCAGTTTGTCGAAAACTTTCAACAGAAGGTTGGTTGGAGGGAACAGGTGGATCTTAGACCACCTGTTCCAATCTATGGACACTGCGTCTGTCGCTTCCGCTAGAGGATCCTCGTATGGGGCTACATACCAGGGTAGCTTCTTGTTATCGCTCGTTGCAAAGAGGTCTATCTGCAGTCGTTGGACTTTGGGTAAAATGAAAGAGAATGATCTTGCGTCTAGAGACAATTCGGACTCTATCGGGTTGACCCTGGATAGAGCGTCCGCCGTCACATTGCGGTACCCTTGAAGGTAGTCTGCTGACAAGTGCCATCTCTTCTTCTGGGCTAGACGAAGGATGGCCAATATCAATTGATTTATGTGAGGCGATCTCGAGCCTTGTCGATTTAGACATCTCATTACTACTTCGCTGTCTAGAACCAAACGGATGTGGATTGAGCAGTGAAGTTTCAGCTTTTTAATAGGTAGAAAAACTGCCATGGCTTCCACAATATTGCTGTGGAAGGACTTGAAGAGGGGAGACCAGGTTCCTTGGACTTTCCGATGATGAGAATGACCTCCCCACCCCTCCTTCGAGGCATCCGTATGAACGGTGACTGCTGGAGGAGGTGGTTTCAAGGGTACCTTGTTTCTTAGGTTCTTGGCCTCCGACCATGGCTTGAGTAGTGATCGCAGACGATTTGGTATCGGTCTTTGTAGATCTCTTCGAGAGTTTGATGCGTATTTTCTCCAAACTCCTGATGCATCTTTTAATTGTGCTCTGATTACTGGATCTGTCACTGAAGCAAACTGGAGGGACCCCAACACTCTCTCCTGTTGCCTTCTTGATATCCTGTCAGATTGAAGGAGTCTTTTGACAGATCCTGCTATCTCTTTCCTCTTCTTTGATGGAAGGGAAAGGCAGTGTGAATCTAGGTCCCAGTGGACACCCAGCCACTGGAACTTTTGAGCTGGAGAAAGCCGAGACTTTTTCAAGTTGATCTTGAATCCTAAGTGTTCCAGAAACTGGATCGCTTCCTTGGAGGCTTGCATGAATTCTTCCTCGGATGCTGCCCACACCAGCCAATCATCCAGGTAGGCTACCACCTGGATTCCTTTCAGGCGTAGTTGATGAATGACTGCATTCGCAAGCTATGTGAATACCCTTGGGGCTATGTTTAGGCCGAAGGGCGTGGCTCTGAAAACGTACTTTCTTTTCTGTAGTTTGAACCCTAGGTAGGGGGAACTTGACGGTTGATTGAAACATGCCAGTATGCATCCATCATGTCTATAGAGACTGTGAATGCCCGTTTGGGCAAAAGGGTGTTATGTGCTGAAGCGTCAACATTCTGAACTTGTGCTTCACTATGAACTTGAGTGGTGATAAGTCCAGAATGACTCTGAGCTTTTCCAAATCCTTCTTCGGAACACAAAATAGCCTTCCTTGAAATCTAATGGACTTTGCCTTTCGTATAACTCTTTTGTTCAAGAGTTCCTGAACATATTCTTCCAGTAGTCCTTTCTTGATTAGGCTGTGGGCCCAGGGATCGAAGGTCCAACGATCCCGGAAGTGGAGAAGTCTCCCTCCTACCGGCAGCATCTCACTTGGAGTGCTGGTAGGAGGACTTGCCTCCTCGGCCTCGTCCACCTTTTTTGCCCCTACCTCTGAAGGGGCGTCTAGAGGATCCTCGAAAAGAACCTCGAGACTTCAGCTTAAAGGTAGTTGATTGCCTTTCAAATACTGGGGTGAACACGGGCGACTGGGTCGCCAGCGTTTGGGGCACCAGTTGAAAGGTGGTGGTTGGTTGTGCCACCGTCTGGGGCATCGTGGCCATGGGAAGCTGTTGCTGTTGCTTTGGCCGAGAGGGCAATCTTGGTCGTTTTGACTTGTTCTTCGTCTGGGGATCCTCATCAGCGGAAGATTTCCTTTTAGAGGACAAGCCCCATTTGGAGAGGAGATTCCTATTCTCCGAAGCGGTTTTATCTACGACCTCTTTGACCACTTCACTTGGGAAGAGGTCTTTTCCCTAGATATTGGAAGCTATCAACTTCCTTGGTTCGTGCTTCACTGTAGCAGAAGCGAACACAAACTCCCTACAAGCCCTTCTGGCTTTAATAATATTGTACAAATCCTTGGTGACCGTTGCCAAATGAGATTTGGCAAAGACCATGTACATATCTGGGGTGTCTGGGATTCTTGCCATAGTCTCTAAGCCAGTCTGCAGAGACATGGAAGCAGCGAGACGTTCTTTAGTCTCCTGTTCTCTGCGCAGGAGAAACTCTGACAGCTTCGGGAGATCTTCGTTGAACTGCCGTCCAGCAATATCTGCCTCTAGCTTCCCAACTGTGAAGGTGTTATGGACATCCTTCCGATCCATATCATCTGAAGGGAAGGTGAGGGAAAATGGTCTACACTCTTCAAGTGTAGGGCAAGGTTTCCCTACCTCAACTGCCTTTAAGGCTGCCTTAAAACCTTTGTCCATAAAGGGGAAGGCACATTCGGAGTCAGCAATAGAGGATGGGTGCTTTTTGCTGAGAGCCGGCACCTTGGAACTAGTAAAGGCCCTCTCTTTCAAGGTGGTTTTATATAAGGCCTGTGGCTTAGATAGTTCAAGAACAATCGTCTCCTTCGGCTCTTTCTCCTCCTTGGATGCTGGTTCCGTCCTCAGACGGACATAGCAATCCGGATAGGCCCCTTTCCTAGGCCAAAATTCGATTTCCTCTACTAGAACTGTACCCAGTTTCTCTGAGAGGAAGATC
>NC_090730.1:41930336-41937836 GCF_036898095.1 Palaemon carinicauda
ATATACATATTTACTCAGGAAGATCAGATGGAGTTGGAAGAGAAAGGTTAGGAATGGTGATGACACCAAGAGCAAAGAGGGCATTAACCAAGTGGAGAGCTGTAAATAGTTGATTGTTACTAGCAAAATTCAAATCAAAGTAGGGCAATATGAGTATTATAGTTTGCTATGGCCCAACAATTGATTCCCTTGAAGAAAGGAAAGATGAATACTATGAAGAACTGCATAGGATAATAAATGAGATCCCTGAGAGATATATAAAAATTGTGATTGGTGACTTCAAATTCAAAGTTGGAAGAAATAATCAAGGGATAGAGAATGTGATGGGTCTTAGCGAAGTTACAAATGAAAATGGAGCGTATTTCATAAGTTTCTGTTCAGCAAACAATCTTGTCATTGGAGGTACTCTGTTTCAACATAAGAATATCCACAAGTATACATGGACTTCACCATGTGGCAATTACAAAAATCAGATAGATCAAATTGCCGTTAATAAAGAGAGAAAGAAAACTCTGAGAAATGTAAGAAGGTATAGAGGTGCAGATATTGGTAGTGATCATCAGCTCCTCATTGCCACACTGAAATTAAAACTGAAAGCACCCAACAGCAATTTAGATAGAATACATAGGTTTGATACAGCTAATCTTTTAGAGGAAGAGCACAGAAAAACATTTGCAATTGAATGTAGGAATCGACTTGCAGTCTTAGAAACTTTAAGAGACGAAGAACAGTCAATTAATGAAGAATGGTGTGGTATTAAGAGCATATATCAGTCAGTTGGTAGGGAAGTCTCGGGACAAACCTTTACAAGGAGAAAGCCATGAATATCTAATGATACTTGGGATGCATTAAAAAGAGAAAAAGATAGAAATTGATTGTTGAAACTTTTCGAGGAAATAATGAAAATTACAGGGTAGAGTATGCTAAGAAAAGGCAGGAATAATTGGGGAGAGTATTCAGACAGAAAAGTAGATGAACCCGACAAAGCTATGAATTCAGGAAGTGGCTATGGTGTAAGAATTGCTCAATTAATTATTAATGAAATCTCGACAGGGGCAAAGAAAAAGCATATGCCCATCAAAAAGAGAGATAACTCTGTTATAGCAACAGAATGAATTCAGTTTGTTTGGAGTTGAAGCTATCCTTAAAAAACTAAAGATATGGAAAGCCCTAGGATATGATGGAATAACTGCTGAGATGATAATGGCCGAAAATGAAGTGACTCCAAGACTACTTACAAGATTATTTTGTAGAATGTGGCATGAAGAGGCAAAACCTGATGAATGGGAGTTGGGAGTGTTGGTGGAAATAGCTAAAAAAGGAAACCTGACTGATTGCAATAATTACAGAGGCATAAAATACCTACGTCAGTTGTTATGAAAATATATAATATGCTTATTCTTAAGAGACTGGAGAGAAAGATTGATGAAATGCTGAGAGATGAACAAACAGGATTTAGAAAAGGTAGAAGTTGTGCTGACCAAATTTTCATTGAAAGACATGCTGTAGAGCAATGCGTAGAATATAGAAATCCACTTTTGATGGTATTTGTGGACTATGAAAAAGACTTTGATAGTGTGCACCGGCCAATTTTGTGGAGATTCCTGCGTTATTATGGAATGCATCTTATATATGTAAATTTTATTAAGTCTGTTCATGAGCATAGCAAGTGCAAAGTTAATGTGAACAGCCGAGTACTGCAAGGGAATGTGTTGTCACCTATGTTGTTTATCCTCCTCATGGACTATAATGTGTAGAACAGTCAGAGATGGTGAAGAAGGATTGGACTGGATTGGTGATAGGAATTTAGCAGACCTAGAGTATGCTGATGATGCAGTCCTTGTTAGCAGAACACCACAGGATTTATAATGCTTGCTTACCAGAATGCATGAAATATCATACGAGGTTGGGTTGAAGATGAATAGAAGAAAGACAGAGATGATGAGAACTGATTTTGCAATGGAAGATGAAATATTATGGGAAGGAGAAAGGATTAATGAGGTAGAATCATCTAAGTATTTAGGAACTATGATCTCCAATACAGGGTCTTTAGAATTAGAGTTTAGTGAAAGATTGAAAAAAGCAAATCAGACAATTGTCGGGTTAAGTCCAATTTGGGAATCATATCGCCTAAAATTGCACATAAAAACCAGTTTAGTGAGGTCCGTATTACTCTATTGACATTAGTCATGGTATGACAAGGAAACAATCTTCTATAGTTTTAGGAGATTTGAGAACATAGTCCACAGAAAGATATTGGGAGTTAAATGGCAGGACAGGATTAGAAAGGAAATTATAAGAGATATTACTCGAGTGCCATATGTGGATGAGATCATGATGAGGGGTAGATGGAGATGGTTTGGGTATTCTCCTCGCACTCCCCAAGAGAGATTAGTTCACCAAATGTTCAGCTGGGCTCCACAAAGCACTAAAAGAATTCAAAGACCCAGGCCTACGTGGCTAAGGGACATGAAGCGCGAAGTAGGAGATGATGAATGGAGAAGTATTGAATTAAAAGCTCCAGACAGAGACGTCTGGCGAAATCTAACCGAGGCCCTTTGCGTCAATAGGCGTAGGGGAAGATGATGATGATGAAGATGATATATTTCTGTGTGATACATATATATATATATATATATATATATATATATATATATATATATATATATATATATATATATTAGATATATATATTTATATATATATATATATATATATATATATATATATATATATATATATATATATATATATATATACATATATATATATATATATATATATATATATATATATATATATATATATATATTTACATATATATATATATATATATATATGTAAATATATATATATATATATATATATATATATATATATATATATATATATATATATATATATATATATATATATATTATAAAGAAACTAAAAAAAGGACGAAACAAAATTTTTTAACAGAAGACTAGGAACATGACGCCAGCAGCTGTTTGCTCTAAAGAATGAAAATGGAATTATTATCAACAATAGGAATGAAGTAAAAAAAATTATAAAAGATTTATATACAATGCTATACACTAGTGATATAATAAATGACGTTGCCAATAGAAATAATAAAACGCCTGACCCGGTATCAAACAGTGGAAGTAATAAAGGAAGCCTTAAAAGGTATAAAATGAGGCAAAGGAAGAGAAAAAGTTGGTCTAATAATTGATTTGATAATAGATATAGGAGATTTCATAGCTATAAAACTAGCTGAACTTCACACAAAATGTGTGCAAGCATATTAGACCGAATAGAAAGACAGCTAGACTTAAATCAACCAGGAGAACAGGCAGGCTTTAGAATTGGGTATCTAACAACTGGCCATATCCATGTAATCAACCAGCTAATGGAAACATCAACAGAATATGACAACCCTCTGTGCATAGCATTTATAGACTATAAGAAAGCTTTTGTTTCTGTCAAAACTTTAGCAGCAATGAATTCCTTTCTAGGACAAGAAATAGATGAATCATATGTTAGAACACTTGAAGAAATCTATACAACAATCCTAAAGTTGCATAAAGATAGTGAGGAAATTCCTAAATTACTCACAGTGTGCATAGAATAAGTTTTTAAACATTTTAATTTGGAAAATGTAGGAATTAATGTTAATAGGGTGTTTGCAGATGGCATAGAGTAATTTTGTTTAGTTGTTCGTGGGAGGAATTGCAAAAGATAATAGAAGATTCGAATAGAGAAAGCTAAAATGTAGGACTGAAAATTAATGTGTAAAATTAAGATTATGTTCAATATAAATGCTTAGAATAAGAATTATAGACAAATCTTTAGATTGCTAATGAATATACATGCTTAAGACAGATGATAAATGTTTCTCCAAGACACGAGACTGAAATTAAAAGAGGGATAAGCATGGGATAGAGAGCATTTGGGAAACAAAATAAGATTATGAAAATAAAATGCTACTTTCCCTAAAAACAAAAGTATTTAACGAGATGGTCCTACCAGTATTGACTTATGCATGAGAAACTTGGAGTCTTACTAATCCCTTAGAACATAAGCTAATTAGAACTGAAAGAGCTATAGAAAAAAAAATAATGGGAATAACACGAAGAGGGAAAAAAAAAGCAACATGGATATGAGAGCAAACTAAAGTAAAGGGTATTCTAACATGTAAGAAAAAGAAATGGACTTGGGCAAGACATATAATGAGATTGGCAGATAATAGATGGACATTAATAATAATAGAATGGGTCCTTAGAAAAGGCAGGATAAGCATGGAAAGGAAAAAAAGATGAACTATGAAAGTTTTGCGGCTGTGGACTGGTATACAAAGACCATAAAGACAACAAGTGGAAGGGCATGTCTGGGGCCTTTGTTCTGTAGTGGACTAGTAACGGCCGATTATATTATATATATATACATATATATATATATATATATATATATATATATATATATATATATATATATATATATATATATATATATATATATATAGGTATATATATATATATATATATATATATATATATATATATATATATATATATATATATATATACATATATATATATATATATATATATATATATATATGCATATATATATATATATATATATATATATATATATATATATATATATATATATATATATATCCATATATATATATATATATATATATATATATATATATATATATATATATATACATATATATATGCATATATATATATATATATATATATATATATATATATATATATATGTATATATATACACATACATACATATATATATATGTGTGTGTCTTAATTCTAACTATAATCAAGCAGTTAAACATGTTTCTTTAAACATTCCCGTAAGAGAAACAAAAGAAATAGAAATCAAAGTGGGCTAATCCATCTAGCACTTAATACAATCTTCTAAGAATAATTGGAAACACCCTCATATATAAACTGTCAGTGTCCAATTCTTTTCTCATTTTCACTGTACACTTTGAAGAGGGCTAATGTGTACTGGTCGAAATGTAGTGATTTATTTTTATTTCCATGGTTTCTCTTATGGGCCTTTTTAAGGAATTATGTATATATATATACAGTATATACATACATATATATATGTATATATATATATATATATATATATATATATATATATATATATATATATATATA
Organism: Palaemon carinicauda; assembly: GCF_036898095.1. Lineage (NCBI taxonomy): Eukaryota > Metazoa > Arthropoda > Malacostraca > Decapoda > Palaemonidae > Palaemon > Palaemon carinicauda. The sequence goes on from NC_090730.1 coordinate 41,935,520, forward strand.
TATATATATATATATATATATATATATATATATATATATATACATATATATATATATATATATATATATATATATATATATATATATATATATATATATATATATATATTATACAGAGAGAGAGAGAGAGAGAGAGAGAGAGAGAGAGAGAGAGAGAGAGAGAGAGAGAGAGAGAGAGAGAAAAAAAAAAAAATATGCGATTCCCTGTACATACTATGCATATATAGTGTTATGTATAGGTTCATTATTTCTGAGCTCTTTATCCATAAAGGGTAATGAAAGGGGTGCAGCCCTTTTAATAGTCACTCTTCCTAATTACAGACAACTACTGTAGAAGGTTTGTAATTGAATAATGGCAGTACTAATACTTTTGATAATGATAATTATAGCCATGTTTCCAATTAGGATCTCTAATTAGTAGAGGATGCAACTGAAAAAACGACAGCACTAAAACAATGCAATTAATATTAAAAGGAACAGCTAAAATTGAAAGATCAACTTCAATAATAATTACTTTCGCCAGAAGGTTACATTTTGGTTGGCGTGTATCTATTTATTCATGTTTGTCTGTTTGTTTGTTTGTGATTTGCATAACTCAAAAACTATTTGACCAAATCTCATGAATATTCGTGGGGTGATTGGTCATGATTCAAGGAAAATTTTATTAGAGTTTAGGAGTGATTGGGGCAAAGGTCATGACCAAGGTAACTTAAAAGTGAAAACGTCTTTTTACCCTGTCATTGTCCAATTTTATCCAATTTGCATGAAAATGAAGGCAAAATGTGCATAATTCAATCGCCCAACTCTTGATATGTAACATGATCAAGGTCAAGATCACGAAATGGTAAAAATCATCTTTGTGCTATATCATGGTCGAATCTCATAAAATTTGGTTGTATAATTAGCCGTGATCCAAGAACAATTTGATTATATTTTAGGAGTGATTGAATTTAAGGTCAAGGTCACAAAAAAGTCAACAAAATTTTTGCTATATTGTGGTCAATTTTTATCCGATTTGCATGAAACTGGTGGCAAAATGTTCATAATTCAATTATCTATCTTGAAATTTGGCTTTGGCGAAGGTATGCGCTCTATCGAGTGCCAGTCCTAGTATCAATAATAAAACTGATAATGATAGTAATAATGGTAATAATGATGATAATGATTATAATCCCAGTAGTACACGCATAAAACGACAATAACGGGATTGATTATATATTGAAAATAATTCAATTATATAATCCTATGTTCTGTTATTATACAACGGTAATAATAATAAACCAGTGTTGGTGTTATTAAAAAAAGCAAGAACAACCACAAGAGACCATAGGAGACCTACTGTACATCTAACATCTGCTATGCTTCAAAGTGAATAGATAACAATCCTAAAAAAGAAAGCTGGAAGAACCTTTGAAATATATAAATCATTTATAAATAGAAACCTAAATACCCCATCATTTCCAAAATTTAGATCTTACTGCTCTGTTCATGGTTATAGATAGAGGATTGTTATTATTTCTTAGACGAGTGATCATACCAGACCTGGTTTGCCTAATAATGAGGTTCATATTATTATTTTGTGCTGGGTGAGGTCCATCAAAATGTCACCCTGAGTAACCCCAACATTCCACATGGTCTCGTGTAAGCTAGATTAAAGAGAGCATTCTTATACCCGGTAATAAGAAAAAGGGAGGAGAATTGGCATTTTGGTTTCTTGGTGACATGAAGCACTTCTCTTTGCAATGATATTGCCAGAGTGCACAGCATATGACGACTCTGCTCTATGTCAGTAGTATCTTTAAGATGTCCTTGATGGTGTGACCCAGATACGGATATTCGAGTAAATTCAGGTCTTGGTTCTCCAGATAATATTGGTGACAATATAATGCTTCTAGTGGAGCTAGAAATGACAAGTAGCTGGTCTTGGTTTTGTTGAAGATTGTCATGTTCCCCAGCATACGTTATGCAGGTATCAATTAAAAGCCGAAGATCTTGGATGAGTAGAACAATATCATCTGAAAACAAAAGCTATATAGTTTTTTCCATTGATTGTGCGTCCGGCTGGGATTGACCTCAAGTTAACATTAAGGGCACCCGCGTATACATTAAACAAATATGGTGAGAGAAGCCCACTGGGATTGAATACTTTGGAGGAGCTGGAGATGAATGACAAAACCTTTGGAATATTTTACACAGAATTATTTCGTGGAGTACAGCTATGTGATATGTCCGATAAGTATATTGGTTTGCCTCGTTTATGAAGCTTCCCGAAAATTGCCGATATTTACAATAACAATGCATAGGAACACAGGAGGCA